>NW_027476735.1:0-148411 GCF_051020955.1 Megalopta genalis
AAACTAACGAGTTAGCTTCAAATCTATGCGAAACACACGATTTATCTTCAAATCAATGCGATGTAGAAGGTTTAGCTTCAAGTCCATGCGATACACAAGATTTAGCTTCAAATGAATGCGATGTAGTAGGTTCAGCTTCAAATCCTTGCGATATAAGTGATATAGCTTCAAAGCAGGAGGAACAAACGTGGTAGCTTCAATTCCATGCGAAACAAATGATTTAGCTTCAAATCAATGCGATGTAGAAGACGTAGCTTCAAATCCATGCGATACACAAGATTTAGCTTCAAATGAATGCGATGTAGTAGGTTCAGCTACAAATCCATGCGACACATATGATTTAGCTTCAAATACTTGCGATATAAGTGATATATCTTCAAAAGCTGTAGGAACAAACGAGGTAGCTTCAAATCCATGCGAAACACATGATTCAGCTGCAAATCAATGCGATGTAGAAGGTTTAGCTTCAAATCCATGCGAAACACATTATTTAGTTGCAAATCAGTGCGAAGTAGACGGCTCGGGTTCAAATCAATGCGATTCAAATGGTTCATCTTCAAATACTTGTGAAAGACATGATTTAGCTTCAACTGCATGCGAAACACATGATTTAGCTTCAAATCAATGCGATGTAGAAGGTTTTGCTTCAAATCCACGCAAAACACGTGATTTATCTTCCAATTAATGCGAAGTAGAAGGCTTAGCTTCAAATCCATGCGAATCAAATTGTTTAGCTTCACATACTTGTGATATACGTTATTTAGATTTAACTGCATGCGCAACGAATGAGTTCGCTTCAAATCCATGCGAAACACATGATTTAGCTGCAAATCAATGCGATGAAGAAGGATTAGCTTCAAATCCACGCGAAACAAATGATTTGGCTTCAAACACTTGGGGTATAAGTGATGTAGATTCAACTGCAGGCAAAACGAACGAGTTAGCTTTAAATCCATGCGAAACACATGATTTAGCTTCAAACACTTGCGATATAAGTGATGTAGATTCAACTGCAGGCAAAACGAACGAGTTAGCTTCAAATCCATGCGAAACACATGATTTAGCTGCAAATCGATGTGATGTGGAAGGTTTAGCTTCAAATCCATGCGATACACAAGATTTAGTTTCAAATCAATGCGATGTATTAGGTTCAGCTTCAAATCCATACGACACATATGATTTAGCTTCAAATACTTGCGATATAAGTGATATAGCTTCAAAAGCTGTAGGAACAAAAGAGATAGCTTCAATTCCATGCGAGAAACATGATTTAGCTTCAAATAAATGCGATGTAGAAGGTTTAGCTTCAAATCCAAGCGTAACACGTGATTTAGCTTCAAATCAATTCGAAGGACAAGGCTTAGATTCAAATCCATGCGTAACAAATGATTTAGCTTCAAATGAATGCAAACTAGAAGTATTAGCTTCAAATCCATGCAAAACAAATGGTTTAGCTACAAATACTTGTGATATACATTATTTTGCTACAACTGCTTGCGAAACGAACGAGTTAGCTTCAAATCCATGCGAAACTCATGATTTAGCTGCAAAACAATGCGATGTAGAAGGTTTAGCTTCAAATCAATAAGAGGTAGATGTTGTAGCTTCGAATCAATAGAATATAGAAGGTTTAGCTTCAAATAAATGCGATGTAGAAGGTTTAGCTTCAAATCCATACGACACACATGATTTAGATTCAAATCAATTCGAAGGACAAGGCATAGATTCAAATCCATGCGAAACAAATGATTTAGCTTCAAATCAATGCGATGTAGAAGGCGTAGCTTCTAATCCATGCGATACACAAGATTTAGCTTCAAATGAATGCGATGTAGTAGGTTCAGCCACAAATCCATGCAACACATATGATTTAGCTTCAAATACTTGTGATATAAGTGATACATCTTCAAAAGCTGTAGGAACAAACGAGGTAGCTTCAAGTCCATGCGAAACACATGATTCAGCTGCAAATCAATGCGATGTAGAAGGTTTAGCTTCAAATCCATGCGAAACACATTATTTAGTTGCAAATCAGTGCGAAGTAGACAGCTCGGGTTCAAATCAATGCGATTCAAATGGTTCATCTTCAAATACTTGTGAAAGACATGATTTAGCTTCAACTGCATGCGAAACACATGATTTAGCTTCAAATCAATGCGAAGTAGAAGGCTTAGCTTCAAATCCATGCGAATCAAATTGTTTAGCTTCACATACTTGTGATATACGTTATTTAGATTTAACTGCATGCGCAACGAATGAGTTAGCTTCAAATCCATACGAAAACACATGATTTAGCTTCAAATCATGCGATGTAGAAGGTTTAGCATCAAATCAATGCGATGTAGAAGGTTTAGCTTCAAATCAATTAGAGGTAGAAGGTTCAGCTTCAAATCAATAGAATATAGAAGGTTTACCTTCAAATCAATGCGATGTAGAAGGTTTAGCTTCAAATCCAAGCGTAACACATGATTTAGCTTCAAATACTTGCGATATAAGTGATGTAGCTTCAAAAGCTGTAGGAACAAACGAGGTAGTTTCAATTCCATGCGAGACACATGATTTAGCTTCAAATCAATGCGATGTAGAAGGTTCAGCTTCAAATTCAAGCGTAACACATGATTTAGCTTCAAATACTTGCGATATATGTGATATAGCTTCGAATACAGGCGAAACGATCGAGTTAGCTTCAAATCCATGCGACACACATAACTCAGCTGCAAATCAATTCAATGTAGAAGGTTTAGCTTCAAATCCATGAGAAACACATTATTTAGCTGCAAATCAGTGCGAAGTAGAAGGCTCGGGTTCAAATCAATACAATTCAAATGGTTCATCTTCAAATACTTGTGAAAGACACGATTTAGCTTCAACTGCATGCGAAACACATGATTTAGCTTCAAATCAATGCGATGTAGAAGGTTTAGCTTCAAATCCATGCGAAACACATTATTTAGCTGCAAATCAGTGCGAAGTAGACGGTTCGGGTTCAAATCAATGCGATTCAAATGGTTCATCTTCAAATACTTGTGAAAGTCATGATTTAGCTTCAACTGCATGCAAAACACATGATTTAGCTTCAAATCAATGCGATGTAGAAGGTTTAGCTTCAAATCCATGCAAAAACAAATGTTTTAGCTACCAATACTTGTGATATACATTATTTAGATACAACTGCATGCGAAACAAATGAGATAGCATCAAATCCATGCTATATACATGACTAAAGATTCAAATCAATGCGATGTAGAAGGTTTAGCTTCAAATCCATGCGATACACAAGATTTAGCTTCAAATCAATGCGATGTAGTAGGTTCAGCTTCAAATCCATGCGACACATATGATTTAGTTTCAAATACTTGCGATATAAGTGATATAGCTTCAAAAGCTGTAGGAACAAACGATGTAGCTTCAATTCCATGCGAGAAACTTGATTTAGCTTCAAATCAATGCGACGTAGAAGGTTTAGCTTCAAATCCATGCGAAACACATTATTTAGCTGCAAATCAGTGCGCAGTAGAAGGGTCGGGTTCAAATCAATGCGATTCAAATGGTTCATCTTCAAATACTTGTGAAAGACATGATTTAGCTTCAACTGAATGCGAAACACATGATTTAGCTTCAAATCAATGCGGAATAGAAGGCTTGGCATCAAATCCATGCGACACAAATTATTTAGCTTCATATACTTGCGATATAAGTGATATAGCTTCAAATGCAGGCGAAACAAACGAGTGATCTTCAAATCAAAGCGTAACACATGATTTAACTTCAAATCAATGGAAGTAGTAGAATTACCTCAAATCCATGCGAAACAATTGGTTTAGCTTCAAATATTTGTGATATACATGATTTAGCTTCAACTGCATGCGAAACAAACGAGTTAGCTTCAAATCCAAGCGAAACACATGATTTAGCTTCAAATCAATGCGAAATAGAAGGCTTAGCATAAAATCCGTGCGACACAAATTATTTAGCTTCATATACTTGCGATATAAGTGATATAGCTTCAAATGCAGGCGAAACAAACGAGTGAGCTTTAAATCCAAGCGTAACACATGATTTAACTTCAATCAATGGGAAGTAGAAGATTTACCTTCAAATCCATGCGAAACAAATGGTTTATCTTCAAATACTTGTGATATACATGATTTTGCTTTAGCTGCATTAGAAACAAGCGAGTTAGCTTCACACTCAAGGGACACACGTGATTGAACTTCAAATCAATGCGAAGAAGAAGGCTTAGCATCAAATCCATGCGTCACAAATTATTTAGCTTCATATACATGTGATACAAGTGATATAGCTTCAAATGCAGGCGAAACACACGAGTGAGCTTTAAATCCAAGCGTAACACATGATTTAACTTCAAATCAATGGGAAGTAGATTAACATTCAAATCCATGCGAAACAAATGGTTTAGCTTGAAATACTTGTGATATACATGATTTAGCTTCAACTGCATGCGAAACAAACGAGTTAGCTTCAAATCCATGCGAAACACATGATTCAGCTGCAAATCAATGCGATGTAGAAGGTTCAGCTTCAAATCCATGCCAAACACATGATTTGGATTCAAATCCATGGGATGTAGAAGGTTTAACTTCAAATACATGCGGAACACATTATTTAGCTGCAAATAGGTGCAAAGTAGAAGGCGCGGGTTCAAATCAATGCGATACACAAGATTTAGCTTCAAATCAATGCGATGTAGTAGGTTCAGCTTCAAATCCTTGCGACACATATGATTTAGCTTCAAATACTTGCGATATAAGTGATATAGCTTCAAAAGCTGTAGGAACAAACGAGGTAGCTTCAATTCCATGCGAGAAACATGATTTAGCTTCAAATCAATGCAATGTAGTAGGTTCAGCTTCAAATCCATGCGACACATATGATTTAGCTTCAAATAATTCCGATATAAGTGATATAGCTTCAAAGCTGTAGGAACAAACGAGGTAGCTTCAATTCCATGCGAGACACATGATTTAGCTTCAAATCAATGCGATGTAGAAGGTTCAGCTTCAAATCCATACGAAACACATGATTTAGCTTCAAATCAATTCGAAGTACAATGCTTAGATACAAATCCATGCGAAACAAATAGTTTAACTACAAATACTTGTGATAAACATTATTTAGCTACAACTGCATGCGAAACAAACGAGTTAACTTGAAATCCATGCGATACACATGATTTAGCTTCAAATCAATGCGATGTAGAAGGTTTAGCTTCAAATCCATGCCATACACAAGATTTAGCTTCAAATCAATGCGATGTAGTAGGTTCAGCTTCAAATCCATGCGACACATATGATTTAGCTTCAAATACTTGCGATATAAGTGATATAGCTTCAAAAGCTGTAGGAACAAACGAGGTAGCTTCAATTCCATGCGAGACACATGATTTAGCTTCAAATCAATGCGATGAAGAAGGTTTAACTTCAAATCCAAACGAAACACATGATTTAGCTACAAATCAATTCGAAGGACAAGGCTTAGATTCAAATCCATGCGAAACAAATTGTTCAGCTACAATACTTGTGATATACATTATTTAGCTACAACTGCATGCGAAACTAACGAGTTAGCTTCAAATCCACGCGAAACACACGATTTATCTTCAAATCAATGCGATGTAGAAGGTTTAGCTTCAAATCAATAAGAGGTAGATAGTTTAGCTTCAAATCAATAGAATATAGAAGGTTTAGCTTCAAGTCAATGCGATGTCGAAGGTTTAGCTTCAAAGCCATACGAAACACATGATTTAGCTTCAAATCAATTCGAATGACAAGGCTTAGATTCAAATCCATGCGAAACACAAGATTTAGCTTCAAATCAATGCGATGTAGTAGGTTCAGCTTCAAAACCATGCGATATAAGTGATATAGCTTCAAAAGCAGGAGGAACAAACGAGTTAGCTTCAAATCCATGCGAAACACCCGATTTATCTTCAAATCAATGCGATGTCGAAGGTTTAGCTTCAAATGAATAAGAGGTAGAAGGTTTAGCTTCAAATCAATAGAATATAGAAGGTTTATCTTCAAATCAAAGCGATGTAGAAGGTTTAGCTTCAAATCCATGCGATACACAAGATTTAGCTTCAAGTCAATGCGATGTAGTAGCTTCAGCTTCAAATCCATGCGATATAAGTGATATAGCTTCAAAATCTGTAGGAACAAACGAGGTAGCTTCAATTCCATGCGAGACACATGATTTAGCTGCAAATCAATGCGATGAAGAAGGTTTAGCTTCAAATCCATGCGAAACAAATGATATAGCTTCAAACACTTGGGTGTAAGTGATATAGCTTCACATGAAGACTAATCAAACGAGTTAGCTTCAAATCCACGCCATACACATGATTTAGCTTCAAATACTAGCGATATAAGTGATGTAGATTCAACTGCAGGCGAAACGAACGAGTTAGCTTCAAATCCATGCGAAAAACATGATTTAGCTGCAAATCATTGCGATGTAGAAGGTTGAGCTTCAAACAATAAGAGTTAGAAGGTTTAGCTTCAAATCAATAGAATGTAGAAGGTTTAGCTTCAAATCAATGCGATGTAGAAGGTTTAGCTTCAAATCAATAGAATGTAGAAGGTTTAGCTTCAAATCAATGCGATGTAGAAGGTTTAGCTTCAAATCCATACGAAACACATGATTTAGCTTCAAATCAATTCGAAGGACAAGGCTTAGATTCAAATCCATGCAAAACAAATGATTTAGCTTCAAATCAATGCGATGTAGTAGGTTTAGCTTCAAATCCATGCGATATACAAGACTTAGCTTCAAATCAATGCGATGTAGTAGGTTCAGCTTCAAATCCACGCGAAACAAATGATTTAGCTTCAAACACTTGGGGTATAAGTGATATAGCTTCAAATGCAGACTAATCAAACGAGTTAGCTTCAAAATCCACGCGATATACATGATTTAGCTACAATACTTGCGATATAAGTGATGTAGGTTCAACTGCAGGCGAAACGAACGAGTTAGCTTCAAATCCATGCCATACACATGATTTAGCTTCAAATCAATGCGATGAAGAAGGTTTAGCTTCAAATCCATGCGAAACAAATGATTTAGCTTCAAATCAATGCGAAGTAGAAGGCGTAGCTTCAAATCCATGCGAAACAAATGGTTTAGCTACAAATACTTGTGATATAGATTATTTAGCTACAACTGCATGCGAAACTAACGAGTTAGCTTCAAATCCATGCGAAACACACAATTTATCTTCAAATCAATGCGATGTAGAAGGTTTAGCTTCAAGACCATGCGATATACACAAGATTTAGCTTGAAATGAATGCGATGTAGTAGGTTCAGCTTCAAATACTTGCGATATAAGTGATATAGCTTCAAAAGCTGGAGGAACAAACGAGGTGGCTTCAATTCCATGCAGAACTAATGATTTAGCTGCAAATCAATGCAATGTAGAAGGTTTAGCTTCAAATCCATGCGAAACAAATGGTTTAGCTACAAATACTTGTGATATACATTATTTAGCTACAAGTGCATGCGAAACGAACGAGTTAGCTTCAAATCCATGCGAAACACACGATTTAGCTACAAAGCAATGCGATGTAGAAGGTTTAGCTTCAAATCCTAGCGAAACACATGATTTAGCTTCTAATACTTGTGATATAAGTGATCTAGCTTCAAATACAGGCGAATCGAACGAGTTAGCTTCAAATCCATGCGAAACAAATGATTTAGCTTCAATCAATGCGAAGTAGAAGGCGTAGCTTCAAATCCATGCGAAACAAATGATTTAGCTTCAAATGAATGCGAAGTAGAAGGCTTAGCTTCAATTCCATGCAAAACAAATGGTTTAGCTACATATACTTGTGATGTAAGTGATCTAGCTTCAAATACAGGCGAAACGAACGAGTTACCTTCAAATCCATGCGAAACAAATGATTTAGCTTCAAATCAATGCGAAGTAGAAGGCGTAGCTTCAAATCCATGCGAAACAAATGGTTTAGCTACAAATACTTGTGATATACATTATTTAGCTACAACTGAAGCGAAACGAACGAGTTAGCTTCAAATCCATGCGAAACACATGATTTAGCCTGCAAATCAATGCGATGTGGAAGGTTTAGCTACAAATCCATGCGAAACGAATGATTTAGCTTCAGATACTGGCGATAAAAGTGATACAGCATCAAATGCATGAGAAACAAACGAGTTAGCTTCAAATCCATGCAAAACACATGATTTAGCTTCAAATCAATGCTATGTAGATGTTTTAGCTTCAAATCCAAGCTAAACAAATGATTTAGCTTCAGATACATGCGATATAAGTGATATAGCCTCAAATGCAGACGAAACAAACGAGTTAGCTTGAAATCTAAGCGAAAGAATGACTTAGCTTAAAATCGATGCGTTGTAGATGGCTTAGCTTCAAATGCAAGCGAATCACATGATTTAGCTTCAAATCAATGCGATGTAGAAAGTTTACCTTCAAATCAATAAGAGGTAGAATGTTTAGCTTCAAATCAATAGAATGAAGAAGGTTAGCTTCAAATCAATAGAATGTAGAAGGTTTAGCTTCAAATCCATGCGAAACACATTATTTAGCTGCAAATCAGTGCGAAGTAGAAGGCTCAGGTTCAAATCCATGCGATTCAAATGTTTCATCTTCAAATACTTGTAAAAGACATGATTTAGCTTCAACTCCATGCGAAACAAACGAGTTAGCTTCAAATCAATGCGATGTAGAAAGTTTAGCTTCAAATCCATGCGACACAAATGGTTCAGCTAGAAATACTTGTGATATACATTATTTAGCTACAACAGCATGCGAAACGAACGAGTTAGCCTCAATCCATGCGAAACGCACGATTTAGCTTCAAATCAATGCGATGTAGAAGGTTTAGCTTCAAATACAAGCGAAACACATGATTTAGCTTCAAATACTTGCGATATAAGCGATCTAGCTTCGAATACAGGCGAAACGAACGAGTTAGTTTCAAATCCATGCGAAACACATGATTAAGCTTCAAATCAATGCTATGTAGAAGAGTTAGCTTCAAATCCAAGTTAAACAAATGATTTAGCTTCAGATCAATTCGAAGGACAAGGCTTAGATTCAAACCCATGTGAAACAAATGATTTAGCTTCAAATGAATGCGAGGCAGAAGGCTTAGCTTCAAATTCATGCAAAACAAATGGTTTAGCTACAAATACTTGTGATATACTTTATTTAGCTACAACTGCGTGCGAAACAAACGAGATAGCTTCAAATCCATGCTATATACATAATTTAGCTTCAAATCAATGCGGTGTAGAAGGTTTTGCTTCAAATCCATGCGAAACAAATGGTTTAGCTACAAATACTTGTGATATACATTATTTAGCTACAAGTGCATGCGAAACGAACGAGTTAGCTTCAAATCCATGCGAATCACATGATTTAGCTTCAATCAATGCGATGTAGAAGGTTTACCTTCAAATCAGTAAGAGGTAGAATGTTTAGCTTCAAATCAATAGAATGTAGAAGGTTTAGCTTCAAATCAATAGAATGTAGAAGGATTAGCTTCAAATCCATGCGAAACACATTATTTAGCTGCAAATCAGTGCGAAGTAGAAGGCTCAGGTTCAAATCCATGCGATTCAAATGTTTCATCTTCAAATACTTGTGAAAGACATGATTTAGCTTCAACTCCATGCGAAACAAACGAGTTAGCTTCAATTCAATGCGATGTAGAAAGTTTAGTTTCAAATCCATGCGAAACAAATGGTTTAGCTAGAAATACTTGTGATATACATTATTTAGCTACAACAGCATGCGAAACGAACGAGTTAGCCTCAAATCCATGCGAAACGCGTGATTTAGCTTGAAATCAATGCGATGTAGAAGGTTTAGCTTCAAATCCATTCGAAACACATTATTTAGCTGCAAATCAGTGCGAAGTAGAAGGCTCGGGTTCCAATCAATGTGATTCAAATTGTTCATCTTCAAATACTTGTGAATGACGTGATTGAGCTTCAACTGCATGCGAAACACATGATTTAGCTTCAAATCAATGCGATGTAGAAGGTTTAGCTTCAAATCCATGCAAAACACGTGATTTATCTTCCAATTAATGCGAAGTAGAAGGCTTAGCTTCAAATCCATGCGAATTAAATGGTTTAGCTTCAAATACTTGTGATATACGTTATTTAGATTTAACTGCATGCGCAACGAACGAGTTAGCTTCAAATCCATGCGAAACACATGATTTAGCTTCAAATCAATGCGATGAAGAAGGTTTAGCTTCAAATCCATGCGAAACACATTATTTAGCTGTAAATCAGTGCGATGTAGTAGGTTCAGCTTCAAATCCATGCGATTCAAATGTTTCATCTTCAAATACTTGTGAAAGACATGATTTAGCTTCAACTCCATGCGAAACAAACGAGTTAGCTTCAATCAATGCGATGTAGAAAGTTTAGCTTCAAATCCATGCGAAACAAATGGTTTAGCTAGAAATACTTGTGATATACATTATTTAGCTACAACAGCATGCGAAACGAACGAGTTAGCCTCAAATCCATGCGAACCGCACGATTTAGCTTGAAATAAATGCGATGTAGAAGGTTTAGCTTCAAATGCAAGCGAACCACATGATTTAGCTTCTAATACTTGCGATATAAGTGATCTAGCTTCAAATACTGGCGAAACGAACGAGTTAGCTTCAAATCCATGCGAAGCAAATGATTTAGCTTCATATCAATGCGACGTAGAAGGCGTAGCTTCAAATCCATGCGAAACAAATGATTTAGCTTCAAATCAATGCGAAGTAGAAGGCGTAGCTTCAAATCCATGCGAAACAAATGGTTTAGCTACAAATACTTGTGATGTACATTATTTAGCTACAACTGCAAGCGAAACGAACGAGTTAGCTTCAAATCCATGCGAAACAAATGATTTAGCTTCAAATCAATGCGAAGTAGAAGGCGTAGCTTCAATCCATGCGAAACAAATGATTTAGCTTCAGATACTGGCGATAAAAGTGATACAGCATCAAATGCATGCGAAACAAACGAGTAAGCTTCAAATCCATGCAAAACACATGATTAAGCTTCAAATCAATGCTATGTAGAAGATTTAGCTTCAAATCCAAGCTAAACAAATGATTTAGCTTCAGATCCTTCGATGTAAGTGATATAGCCTCAAATGCAGACGAAACAAACGAGTTAGCTTGAAATCTAAGCGAAAGAAATGATTTAGCCTAAAATCGATGCGATGTAGATGGTTTAGCTTCAAATGCAAGCGAATCACATGATTTAGCTTCAAATCAATGCGATGTAGAAGGTTTAGCTTCAATCAATAAGAGGTAGAAAGTTTAGCTTCAAATCATTAGAATGTATAAGGTTTAGCTTCAAATCCATGCGAAACACATTATTTAGCTGCAAATCAGTGCGAAGTAGAAGGCTCAGGTTAAAATCCATGCGATTCAAATGTTTCATCTTTAAATACTTGTGAAAGAGATGATTTAGCTTCAACTCCATGCGAAACAAACGAGTTAGCTTCAAATCAATGCGATGTAGAAAGTTTAGCTTCAAATCCATGCGAAACAAATGGTTTAGCTACAAATACTTGTGATATACATTATTTAGCTACAAGTGCATGCGAAACGAACGAGTTAGCTTCAAATCCATGCGAAACACACGATTTAGCTTCAAATCAATGCGATGTAGAAGGTTTAGCTTCAAATCCAAGCGAAACACATGATTTAGCTTGTAATACTTGTGATATAAGTGATCTAGCTTCAAATACAGGCGAAACGAACGAGTTAGCTTCAAATCCATGCGAAACAAATGATTTAGCTTCAAATCCATGCGATGTAGGAGGTTTAGCTTCAAATCCATGCCAAACACATGATTAAGATTCTAATCCATGGGATGTAGAAGGTTTAGCTTCAAATCCATGCGAAACACATTATTTAGCTGTAAATCAGTGCGATGTAGTAGGTTCAGCTTCAAATCCATGCGGCACTTATGATTTAGCTTCAAATACTTGCGATATAAGTGATATAGCTTCAAATGGAGGCGAAACGAACGAATTAGCTTCAAATTCATTGGAAACACATGATTTAGCTGCAAATCAATGCGATGTAGAAGGTTTAGCTTCAAATTCATGCGATACACAAGATTTAGCTTCAAATCAATGCGATGTAGAAGGTTAGCTTCAAACCCACACGAAACACATGATTTAGCTTCAAATCAATTCGCAGGGCAAGACTTAGATTCAAATCCATGCGAAACAAATGATTAGCTTCAAATCAATGCGATGCAGTAGGTTTAGCTTCAAACCCATGCGATACACATGATTTAGCTTCAAATACTTGCGATATAAGTGATCTAGCTTCAAATACAGGCGAAACGAACGAGTTAGCTTCAAATCCATGCGAAACACATGATTCAGCTGCAAATCAATGCGATGTAGAAGGTTCAGCTTCAAATCCATGCGAAACACATGATATAGCTTCAAACACTTGAGGTATAAATGATATAGCTTCAAATGAAGACTAATCAAACGAGTTAGCTTCAAAATCCACGCCATACACATGATTTTGCTTCAAATATTAGCGATGTAGAAGGTTTAGCTTCAATCCATGCGATACACAAGATTTAGCTTCAAATCAATGCGATGTAGTAGGTTCAGCTTCAAATCCATGCGACACATATGATTTAGCTTCAAATACTTGCGATATAAATGATATAGCTTCAAAAGCTGTAGGAACGAACGAGGTAGCTTCAATTCCATGCGAGAAACATGATTTTGCTTCAAATCAATGCGATGTAGAAGGTTTAGCTTCATATCCAAGTGTAACACATGATTTAGCTTCAAATATTTGCGATATAAGTGATATAGCTTCGAATACAGGCGAAACGAACGAGTTAGCTTCAAATCCATGCGAAACACATGATTCAGCTGCAAATCAATGCAATGTAGAAGGTATAGCTTCAAATCCATGCGAAACACATTATTTAGCTGCAAATCTGTGCGAAGTAGATGGCTCGGGTTGAAATCAATGCGATTCAAATGGTTCATCTTCAAATAGTTGTGAAAGACATGATTTAGCTTCAACTGCATGCGAAACACATGAATTAGCTTCAAATCAATGCGATGTAGAAGGTTTAGCTTCAATCCATGCAAAACACGTGATTTAACTTCCAATTAATGCGAAGTAGAAGGCTTAGCTTCAAATCCATGCGATACACATGATTTAGCTTCAAATACTTGCAATATAAGTGATCTAGCTTCAAATACAGGCGAAACGAACGAGTTAGCTTCACATCCTTGCGAAACACATGATTCAGCTGCAAACCAATGCGATGTAGAAGGTTCAGCTTCAAATCCATGCCAAACACCTGATTTGGATTCAAATCCATGGGATGTAGAAGGTTTAACTTCAAATACATGCGGAACACATTATTTAGCTGCAAATAGGTGCAAAGTAGAAGGCGCGGGTTCAAATCAATGCGATACACAAGATTTAGCTTCAAATCAATGCGATGTAGTAGGTTCAGCTTCAAATCCTTGCGACACATATGATTTAGCTTCAAATACTTGCGATATAAGTGATATAGCTTCAAAAGCTGTAGGAACAAACGAGGTAGCTTCAATTCCATGCGAGAAACATGATTTAGCTTCAAATCAATGCGATGTAGAAGGTTTCGCTTCAAATCCACGCGAAACAAATGATTTAGCTTCAAACACTTGGGGTATAAGTGATATAGCTTCAAATGCAGACTAATCAAACGAGTTAGATTCAAAATCTACGCGATATACATGATTTAGCTTCAAATACTTGCGACATAAGTGATGTAGGTTCAACTGCAGGCGAAACGAACGAGTTAGCTTCAAATCCATGCGAAACACACGATTTAGCTTCAAATCAATGCGATGTAGAAGGTTTAGCTTCAAATCCAAGCGAAACACATGATTTAGCTTGTAATACTTGTGATATAAGTGATCTAGCTTCAAATACAGGCGAAACGAACGAGTTAGCTTCAAATCCATGCGAAACAAATGATTTAGCTTCAAATCCATGCGATGTAGGAGGTTTAGCTTCAAATCCATGCCAACACATGATTAAGATTCTAATCCATGGGATGTAGAAGGTTTAGCTTCAAATCCATGCGAAACACATTATTTAGCTGTAAATCAGTGCGATGTAGTAGGTTCAGCTTCAAATCCATGCGGCACTTATGATTTAGCTTCAAATACTTGCGATATAAGTGATATAGCTTCAAATGGAGGCGAAACGAACGAATTAGCTTCAAATTCATGGAAACACATGATTTAGCTGCAAATCAATGCGATGTAGAAGGTTTAGCTTCAAATTCATGCGATACACAAGATTTAGCTTCAAATCAATGCGATGTAGAAGGTTTAGCTTCAAACCCATACGAAACACATGATTTAGCTTCAAATCAATTCGCAGGACAAGGACTTAGATTCAAATCCATGCGAAACAAATGATTTAGCTTCAAATCAATGCGATGCAGTAGGTTTAGCTTCAAACCCATGCGATACACATGATTAGCTTCAAATACTTGCGATATAAGTGATCTAGCTTCAAATACAGGCGAAACGAACGAGTTAGCTACAAATCCATGCGAAACACATGATTGAGCTGCAAATCAATGCGATGTAGAAGGTTCAGCTTCAAATCCATGCGAAACACATGATATAGCTTCAAACACTTGAGGTATAAATGATATAGCTTCAAATGAAGGACTAATCAAACGAGTTAGCTTCAAAATCCACGCATACACATGATTTTGCTTCAAATATTAGCGATGTAGAAGGTTTAGCTTCAAATCCATGCGATACACAAGATTTAGCTCCCAATCAATGCGATGTAGTAGGTTCAGCTTCAAATCCATGCGACACATATGATTTAGCTTCAAATACTTGCGATATAAATGATATAGCTTCAAAAGCTGTAGGAACGCACGAGGTAGCTTCAATTCATGCGAGACACATGATTTTGCTTCAAATCAATGCGATGTAGAATGTTTAGCTTCATATCCAAGTGTAACACATGATTTAGCTTCAAATATTTGCGATATAAGTGATATAGCTTCGAATACAGGCGAAACGAACGAGTTAGCTTCAAATCCATGCGAAACACATGATTCAGCTGCAAATCAATGCAATGTAGAAGGTATAGCTTCAAATCCATGCGAAACACATTATTTAGCTGCAAATCTGTGCGAAGTAGATGGCTCGGGTTGAAATCAATGCGATTCAAATGGTTCATCTTCAAATAGTTGTGAAAGACATGATTTAGCTTCAACTGCATGCGAAACACATGAATTAGCTTCAAATCAATGCGATGTAGAAGGTTTAGCTTCAAATCCATGCAAAACACGTGATTTAACTTCCAATTAATGCGAAGTAGAAGGCTTAGCTTCAAATCCATGCGAAACAAATGATTTAGCTTCAAATCAATGCGATGTAGAATGTTTAGCTTCAAATCCATGCGATACACATGATTTAGCTTCAAATACTTGCAATATAAGTGATCTAGCTTCAAATACAGGCGAAACGAACGAGTTAGCTTCACATCCTTGCGAAACACATGATTCAGCTGCAAACCAATGCGATGTAGAAGGTTCAGCTTCAAATCCATGCCAAACACATGATTTGGATTCAAATCCATGGGATGTAGAAGGTTTAACTTCAAATCCATGCAAAACACGTGATTTATCTTCCAATTAATGTGAAGTAGAAGGATTAGCTTCAAATCCATGAGAATCAATGGTTTAGCTTGAAATACTTGTGATATACGTTATTTAGATTTAACTGCATGCGCAACGAACGAGTTAGCTTCAAATCCATGCGAAACACATGATTTAGCTGCAAATCAATGCGATGTAGAAGGTTTAGCTTCAAATCCATTCGATACACAAGATTTAGCTTCAAATCAATGCGATGTAGAAGGTTCAGCTTCAAAACCATGTGACACATATGAATTTAGCTTCAAATCGATGCGATGTAGAAGGTTCAGCTTCAAATCTATGCGACACGTATGATTTAGCTTCAAATACTTGCGATATGAGAGATATAGCTTCAAAAGCTGGAGGACAAACGAGGTGCTTCAAGTTCATGCGAAACAAATGATTTAGCTTCAAATCAATGCGAAGTAGAAGGCGTAGCTTCAAATACATGCGAAACAATGGTTTAGCTACAAATACTTGTGATATAGATTATTTAGCTACAACTGCATGCGAAACTAACGAGTTAGCTTCAAATCCACGCGAAACACACGATTTATCTTCAAATCAATGCGATGTAGAAGGTTTAGCTTCAAATCCATGCGATACACAAGATTTAGCTTCAAATCAATGCGATGTAGAAGGTTTAGCTTCAAATCCATGCAAAACACGTGATTTATCTTCCAATTAATGCGAAGTAGAAGGCTTAGCTTCAAATCCATGAGAATCAAATGGTTTAGCTTGAAATACTTGTGATATACGTTATTTAGATTTAACTGCATGCGCAACGAACGAGTTAGCTTCAAATCCATGCGAAACACATGATTTAGCTGCAAATCAAAGCGATGTAGAAGGTTTAGCTTCAAATCCATGCGATTCATATCACAAGATTTAGCTTCAAATCAATGCGATGTAGAAGGTTCAGCTTCAAATCCATGCGACACATATGATTTAGCTTCAAATACTTGCGATATAAGTGATATAGCTTCAAAAGCTGGAGGAACAAACGAGGTGGCTTCAATTCCATGCGAAACAAATGATTTAGCTACAAATCAATGCGAAGTAGAAGGCGTAGCTTCAAATCAATGCGAAACAAATGGATTAGCTACAAATACTTGTGATATACATTATTTAGCTACAACTGCATGCGAAACTAACGAGTTAGCTTCAAATCATGCGACTCACATGATTTAGCTTCAAATCAATGCGATGTAGAAGGTTTAGCTTCAAATCCATGCGATACACAAGATTTACCTTCAAATCAATGCGATGTAGTAGATTCAGCTTCAAATCCATGCGACACATATGATTTAGCTTCAAATACTTGCGATATAAGTAATATAGCTTCAAAAGCTGTAGGAACAAACGACGTAGCTTCAATTCCATGCGAGAAACATGAATTAGCTGCAAATCAATGCGATGTAGAAGGTTTAGGTTCAAATCCATACGTAACACATGATTTAGCTTCAAATCGATGCGATGTAGAAGGTTCAGCTTCAAATCTATGCGACACGTATGATTTAGCTTCAAATACTTGCGATATAAGAGATATAGCTTCAAAAGCTGGAGGAACAAACGAGGTGGCTTCAAGTTCATGCGAAACACATGATTTAGCTTCAAATCAATGCGAAGTAGAAGGCGTAGCTTCAAATACATGCGAAACAAATGGTTTAGCTACAAATACTTGTGATATAGATTATTTAGCTAGAACTGCATGCGAAACTAACGAGTTAGCTTTAAATCCACGCGAAACACACGATTTATCTTCAAATCAATGCGATGTAGAAGGTTTAGCTTCAAATCCATGCGATACACAAGATTTAGCTTCAAATCAATGCGATGTAGAAGGTTTAGCTTCAAATCCATGAAAAACACGTGATTTATCTTCCAATTAATGCGAAGTAGAAGGCTTAGCTTCAAATCCATGAGAATCAAATGGTTTAGCTTGAAATACTTGTGATATACATCATTTAGATTTAACTGCATGCGCAACGAACGAGTTAGCTTCAAATCCATGCGAAACACATGATTTAGCTTCAGATCAATGCGATGTAGAAGGTTTAGCTTCAAATCCATGCAAAACACGTGATTTATCTTCCAATTAATGCGAAGTAGCAGGCTTAGCTTCAAATCCATGCGTATCAAATGGTTTAGCTTCAAATACTTGTGATATACGTTATTTAGATTTAACTGCATGCGCAACGAACGAGTTAGCTTCAAATCCATGCGAAACAAATGGTTTAGCTACAAATGCTTGTGATATACATTATTTAGCTACAACTGCATGCAAAACAAACGAGTTACCTTCAAATCCATGCTATATACATGATTTAGCTTCAAATCAATGCGATGTAGAAGGTTTAGCTTGAAATCCATGCGATACACAAGATTTAGCTTCAAATCAATGCGATGTAGTAGGTTCAGCTTCAAATCAATAAGAGGTAGATGGTTTAGCTTCGAATCAATAGAATATAGAAGGTTTAGCTTCAAATAAATGCGATGTAGCAGGTTTAGCTTCAAATCCATACGACACACATGATTTAGATTCAAATCAATTCGAAGGACAAGGCTTAGATTCAAATCCATGCGGAACAAATGATATAGCTTCAAACACATGGGGTGTAAGAGATATAGCATCAAATGAATACTAATCAAACGAGTTAGCTTCTAAATCAACGCGATACACATGATTTAGCTTCAAATAGTAGCGATATAAGTGATGTAGATTCAACTGCAGGCGAAACGAACGAGTTAGCTTCAAATCCATGCGAAACACTTGATTTAGTTGCAAATCAATGCGATGTAGAAGGTTTAGCTTCAAAACAATAAGAGGAAGAAGGTTTAGCTTCACATCAAGAGAATGTAGAAGGTTTAGCTTCAAATCAATGTGATGTAGAAGGTTTAGCTTCAAATCCATACGAAACACATGATTTAGCTTCAAAACAATTCGAAGGACAAGGCTTAGATTCAAATCCATGCGAAACAAATGATTTAGCTACAAATCAATGCGATGTAGAAGGTTTAGCTTCAAATCCATGCGATACACAAGATTTAGCTTCAAATCAATGCGATGTAGTAGGTTCAGCTTCAAATCCATGCGACACATATGATTTAGCTTCAAATACTAGCGATATAAGTGATGTAGATTCAACTGCAGGCGAAACGAACGAGTTAGCTTCAAATCCATGCGAAACACATGATTTAGCTTCAAATCAATGCGATGTAGAAGGTTTAGCTTCAAATCCATGCGATACACAAGATTTACCTTCAAATCAATGCGATGTAGTAGGTTCAGCTTCAAATCCATGCGACACATATGATATAGCTTCAAATACTTGCGATATAAGTAATATAGCTTCAAAAGCTGTAGGAACAAACGAGGTAGCTTCAATGCTATGCGAGAAACATGAATTAGCTGCAAATCAATGCGATGTAGTAGGTTTAGCTTCAAATCCATACGAAACACATGATTTAGCTTCAAATCGATTCGATGTAGAAGGTTCAGCTTCAAATCTATGCGACACATATGATTTAGCTTCAAATACTTGCGATATAAGAGATATAGCTTCAAAAGCTGGAGGAACAAACGAGGTGGCTTCAAGTTCATGCGAAACACATGATTTAGCTTCAAATCAATGCGAAGTAGAAGGCGTAGCTTCAAATACATGCGAAACAAATGGTTTAGCTACAAATACTTGTGATATAGATTATTTAGCTAGAACTGCATGCGAAACTAACGAGTTAGCTTTAAATCCACGCGAAACACACGATTTATCTTCAAATCAATGCGATGTAGAAGGTTTAGCTTCAAATCCATGCGATACACAAGATTTAGCTTCAAATCAATGCGATGTAGAAGGTTTAGCTTCAAATCCATGAAAAACACGTGATTTATCTTCCAATTAATGCGAAGTAGAAGGCTTAGCTTCAAATCCATGAGAATCAAATGGTTTAGCTTGAAATACCTGTGATATACATCATTCAGATTTAACTGCATGCGCAACGAACGAGTTAGCTTCAAATCCATGCGAAACAAATGGTTTAGCTACAAATGCTTGTGATATACATTATTTAGCTACAACTGCATGCAAAACAAACGAGTTACCTTCAAATCCACGCGATACACATGATTTATCTTCAAAACAATGCGATGCAGTAGGTTCAGCTTCAAATCCATGCGACACATATGATTTAGCTGCAAATCAATGTGATGTAGAAGGTTTAGCTTCAAATCCATGCCATACACAAGATTTAGCTTCAAGTCAATGCGATGTAGTAGGTTCAGCTTCAAATCCATGCGACACATATGATTTAGCTTCAAATACTTGCGATATAAGTGATATAGCTTTAAAAGCTGTAGGAACAAACGAGGTAGCTTCAATTCCACGCGATACACATGATTTAGCTTCAAACACTTGCGATACAAGTGATGTAGATTCAACTGCAAGCAAAACGAACGAGTTAGCTTCAAATCAATGCGAAACACATGATTTAGCTTCAGATCAATGCGATGTAGAAGGTTTAGCTTCAAATCCATGCAAAACACGTGATTTATCTTCCAATTAATGCGAAGTAGCAGGCTTAGCTTCAAATCCATGCGAATCAAATGGTTTAGCTTCAAATACTTGTGATATACGTTATTTAGATTTAACTGCATGCGCAACGAACGAGTTAGCTTCAAATCCATGCGAAACAAATGGTTTAGCTACAAATGCTTGTGATATACATTATTTAGCTACAACTGCATGCAAAACAAACGAGTTACCTTCAAATCCATGCTATATACATGATTTAGCTTCAAATCAATGCGATGTATCAGGATTAGCTTCAAATCCATGCGAAACACATTATTTAGCTGCAAATCAATTCGAAGTACAATGCTTAGATTCAAATCCATGCGAAACAAATAGTTTAACTACAAATACTTGTGATAAACATTATTTAGCTACAACTGCATGCGAAACAAACGAGTTAACTCCAAATCCATGCGATACACATGATTTAGCTTCAAATCAATGCAATGTAGTAGGTTCAGCTTCAAATCCATGCGACACATATAATTTAGCTTCAAATACTTCCGATATAAGTGATATAGCTTCAAAAGCTGTAGGAACAAACGAGGTAGCTTCAATTCCATGCGAGACACATGATTTAGTTTCAAATCAATGCGATGTAGAAGGTTCAGCTACAAATCCATACGAAACACATGATTTAGCTTCAAATCAATTCGAAGTACAATGCTTAGATTCAAATCCATGCGAAACAAATGATTTAGCTTCAAATGAATGCGAAGTAGAAGGCTTAGCTTCAAATCCATGCAAAACAAATGGTTTAGCTACAAAAACTTGTGATATACATTATTTAGCTACAAATGCATGCGAAACGAACGAGTTAGCTTCAAATCCATGCGATACACATGATTTAGCTTCAAATCAATGCGATGTGAAAGGTTTAGCTTCAAATCCATGCGATACACAAGATTTAGCTTCAAATCAATGTGATGTAGAAGGTTTCGCTTCAAATCCACGCGAAACAAATGATTTAGCTTCAAACACTTGGGGTATAAGTGATATAGCTTCAAATGCAGACTAATGAAACGAGTTAGCTTCAAAATCCACGCGATATACATGATTTAGCTTCAAATACTTGCGATATAAGTGATGTATGTTCAACTGCAGGCGAAACGAACGAGTTAGCTTCAAATCCATACGAAACGCATGATTTAGCTTCAAATCAATGCGATGTAGAAGGTTTAGCTTCAAATCAATAAGAGGTAGAAGGTTTAGCTTCAAATCAACAGAATATAGTAGGTTTAGCTTCAAATCAATGCGATGTAGAAGGATTAGCTTCAAATCCATGCGAAACACATTATTTAGCTGCAAATCAGTGCGAAGTAGAAGGCTCGGGTTCAAATCAATGCAATTCAAATGGTTCATCTTCAAATACTTGTGAAATACATGATTTAGCTTCAACTGCATGCGAAACACATGATTTAGCTTCAAATCAATGCGATGTAGAAGGTTTAGCTTCAAATCCACGCGAAACAAATGATTTAGCTTCAAACACTTGGGGTATAAGTGATATAGCTCTAAATGCAGACTAATCAAACGAGTTAGCTTCAAAATCCAAGCGATACACATGATTTAGCTTCAAACACTTGCGATATAAGTGATGTAGATTCAACTGCAGGCAAAACGAACGAGTTAGCTTGAAATCCTTGCGAAACACATGATTTAGCTGCAAATCAATGTGATGTAGAAGGTTTAGCTTCAAATCCATGCGATACACAAGATTTAGCTTCAAATCAATGCGATGTAGAAGGTTCAGCTTCAAATCCATACGAAACACATGATTTAGCTTCAAATCAATTCGAAGTACAATGCTTAGATTCAATTCCATGCGAAACAAATGATTTAGCTTCAAATCAGTGCGAAGTAGAAGGCTTAGCTTCAAATCCATGCGATACACATGATTTAGCTTCGAATAC
Source organism: Megalopta genalis (assembly GCF_051020955.1). Classification (NCBI taxonomy): domain Eukaryota; kingdom Metazoa; phylum Arthropoda; class Insecta; order Hymenoptera; family Halictidae; genus Megalopta; species Megalopta genalis. The sequence continues at coordinate 22,210 of NW_027476735.1, forward strand.
TAGCGATATAAGTGATGTAGATTCAACTGCAGGCGAACCGAACGAGTTAGCTTCAAATCCATGCGAAACACATTCTTTAGCTGCAAACCAATGCGATGTAGAAGGATTAGCTTCAAATCCATTCGAAAAACATGATTTGTCTACAAATCAATACGATGTAGAAGAATTAGCTTCAAATCCATTCGTAACAATTGATTTAGATCAAATACTTGCGATATAAGCGATGTAGATTCAACTGCATGCGCAACGAACGAGTTAGCTTCAAATCCATGCGAAACACATGATTTAGCTGCAAATCAATGCGATGTAGAAGGTTTAGCCTCAAATCCATGGGAAAGAAATGATTTAGCTTCAGATGCTTGCGACATAAGTGATACAGCTTCAAATGCTGACGAAACAAACGGGTTAGCTTCAACTCCATGCGAAACACATGATTTAGGTTCAAATCAATAAGATGTAGCAGGTTTAGCTTCAAGTCAATGCGATGTAGAATGTTTAGCTTCAAATCCGTGCGACACAAATGATTTAGCGTTAGATACTTGCGATACAAGGGATATAGCTTCAAATGCAGGGGAAACAAACGAGTTAGCTTTAAGTCCATGCGAAACACATGATTTAGCTGCAAATCAATGCGATGTAGAAGGTTTAGCTTCAAATCCATGCGAAACAAATGATTTAGCATCAGATACTTGTTATATAAGTGATATAGCTTCAAATGCAGGGCAAACATACGAGTTAGCTTCAAATCCATGCAAAGCACATGACTAAGCTGCAAATCAATGCGATGTAGAAGTTTTAGCTTCAAATCCATGCGAAACACATGATTTAGCTTCAAATCAACTCGAAGTACAAGGCTAAGATTCAAATCTATGCGAAACAAATGGTTTAGCTACAAATACTTGTGATATACGTAATTTAGATTTAACTGCATGCGCAACGAAAGAGTTAGCTTCGAATCCATGCGAAACACATGATTTAGCTGCAAATCAATGCGGTGTAGAAGGTTTAGCTTCAAATCCATGGGAAACAAATGATTTAGTTTCAGATGCTTGCGATATTAGTGATATAGCTTCAAATCCTGACGAAACAAACGGGTTAGCTTCAACTCCATGCGAAACACATGATTTAGCTTCAAATCAATAAGATGTAGCAGGTTTAGCTTCAAATCAATGTGATGTAGAATGTTTAGCTACAAATCCATGCGACACAAATGATTTAGCGTCAGATAATTGCGATATAAGTGATATAGCTTCAAATGCAGGGGAAACAAATGAGTTAGCTTCAAATCCAAGCGAAGCACATGATTTAGCTTCAAATCAGTGCGAAGTAGAAGGCTTAGCGTCAAATCCATTCGAGACAAACGATTTGGCTTCAAATCCTTGTGGTATAAATGAAGAAGCTTCAAATGAAGGCGAAACAAACGAGTTAAATTCAAATCCAAGCGAAACACATGATTTACCTTCAAATCAATGCGAAGTAGAAGCCTGAGCTTCAAAACCTTGCGACACAATGATTTAGTTTCAAGTATTTGCGATATAAATGATATAGCTTCAAATGCAGACGAAACATACTGGTTAGCTTCAGATCCAAACGAAATATATGACTTAGATCTAAATTGATGCGAAACTAATGATTTACATACAAACCAATGCGAACTAGATGTCTTAGGTTCAAATCTTTGCGAAACAAACGATTTAGCTTAAGATACTTGCGATATAAGTGATATAGCTTCAAATGCAGGCGAAACAAACGAGTTAGATTCAAATCCATGCGAAACACATAATTTAGCTTCAAATCAATGCGATGTAGAAGGTTTAGTTTCAAATCCATGCGAAACACATGATTTAGCTTCATATCAACTCGAAGTACAAGGCTAAGATTCAAATCCATGCGAAACAAATGGTTTAGCTACAAATACTTGTGATATACGTTATTTAGATTTAACTGCATGCGCAACGAACGAGTTAGCTTCAAATCCATGCGAAACACATGGTTTAGCTTCAAATCAATGCGATGTAGAAGGCTAAGCATCAGATCATGCGAATCAAATGGTTCAGCTTCAAATACTTGTGATATAAGTGATCTAGCTTCAAATACAGGCGAAACGAACGAGTTAGCTACAAATCCATGCGAAACACATGATTCAGCTGCAAATCAATGCGATGTAGAAGGTTTAGCTTCAAATCCATGCCAAACACATGATTTAGATTCAAATCCATGGGATGTAGAAGGTTTAGCTTCAAATCCATGCGAAACACATTATTTAGCTGCAAATCAGTGCAAAGTAGAAGGCTCGGGTTCAAATCAGTGCGATTCAAATGGTTCATTTTAAATACTTGTGAAAGACATGAGTTAGCTTCAACTGCATGCGAAACACACGATTTAGCTTCAAATCAATGCGATGTAGTAGGTTCAGCTTCAAATCCATGCGACACATATGATTTAGCTTCAAATACTTGCGATATAAGTGATATAGCTTCAAACGCTGGAGGAACAAACGAGGAAGCTTCAATTCCATGCGAAACAAATGATTTAACTTCAAATCAATGCGTAGTAGAAGGCTTAGCTTCAGATCCATGCGATACACAAGATTTAGCTTCAAATCAATGCGATGTAGTAGGTTCAGCTTCAAATCCATGCGATATAAGTTATATAGCTTCCAAAGCAGGAGGAACAAACGAGGTAGCTTCAATTCCATGCGAAACAAATGATTTAGCTTCAAATCAATGCGAAGTAGAAGGCGTAACTTCAAATACATGCGAAACAAATGGTTTAGCTACAATTACTTGTGACATACATTATTTAGCTACAACTGCATGCGAAACTAACGAGTTAGCTTCAAATCCATGCGAAACACACGATTTATCGTCAAATCAATGCGATGTAGAAGGCTTAGCTTCAAATCCATGCGAAACAAATGGTTTAGCTAGAAATGCTTGTGATATACATTATTTAGCTACAACTGCATGTGAAACAAACGAGTTAGCTTCAAGTCCATGCGAAACACACTATTTAGCTTCAAATCAATGCGATGTAGAAGGTTTAGCTTCAAATCCATGCGAAACACATTATTTAGCTGCAAATCAGTGCGAAGTAGAAGATTCAGGTTCAAATCCATGCGATTCAAATGGTTCACCTTCAAATACTTGTGAAAGACATGATTTAGCTTCAATTCCATGCGAAACAAATGATTTAGCTTCAAATCAATGCGAAGTAGAAGGCTTAGCTTCAAATCCATGCGATACACATGATTTAGCTTCGAATACTAGCGATATAAGTGATGTAGATTCAACTGCAGGCGAACCGAACGAGTTAGCTTCAAATCCATGCGAAACACATTCTTTAGCTGCAAACCAATGCGATGTAGAAGGATTAGCTTCAAATCCATTCAAAAAACATGATTTGTCTACAAATCAATACGATGTAGAAGAATTAGCTTCAAATCCATTCGTAACAATTGATTTAGATCAAATACTAAGCGATGTAGATTCAACTGCATGCGCAACGAACGAGTTAGCTTCAAATCCATGCGAAACACATGATTTAGCTGCAAATCAATGCGATGTAGAAGGTTTAGCCTCAAATCCATGGGAAACAAATGATTTAGCTTCAGATGCTTGCGACATAAGTGATACAGCTTCAAATGCTGACGAAACAAACGGGTTAGCTTCAACTCCATGCGAAACACACGATTTAGCTTCAAATCAATGCGATGTAGTAGGTTCAGCTTCAAATCCATGCGACACATATGATTTAGCTTCAAATACTTGCGATATAAGTGATATAGCTTCATAAGCAGGAAGAACAAACGAGGTAGCTTCAATTCCATGCGAAACAAATGATTTAGCTTCAAATCAATGCGAAGTTGAAGGCTTAGAATCTAATCCATGCGAAATAAATGAGTTACCATCAAATACTTGCAACATAAATGAAATAGCTTCAAATCCATATAAAACAAATGATTTAGCACAGGAACTTGCGACATGAGTGATATAGCTTCAAATGCAGGGGAAACAAACGTGTTAGCTCCAAATCTATGCGAAGCAAATGATTTAGCTACAAATACTTGTGATATACATTATGTAGCTACAACTGCATACGAAACAAACGAGTTAGCTTCAAATCCATGCGAAACACATGATTTAGCTGCAAATCAATGCGATGTAGAAGGTTTAGCTTCAAAACAATAAGAGGTAGATGGTTTAGCTTCAAATCAATAGAATGTAGAAGGTTTCGCTTCAAATCAATCCGATGTAGAAGGTTTAGCTTCAAATCAATAGAATGTAGAAGGTTTCGCTTCAAATCAATCCGATGTAGAAGGTTTAGCTTCAAATCCATACGAAACACATGATTTAGCTTCAAATCATTTCGAAGGACAAGGCTTAGATACAAATCCATGCGAAACAAATGATTTAGCTTCAAATCAATGCGATGTAGAAGGTTTAGATTCAAATCCATGCGATACACACGATTTATCTTCAAATCAATGCGATGTAGAAGATTTGCTTCAAATCAATAAGAGGTAGATGGTTTAGCTTCAAATCAATAGAATATAGAAGGTTTAGCTTCAAATAAATGCGATGTAGAAGGTTTAGCTTCAAATCCATACGACACACATGATTTAGATTCAAATCAATTCGAAGGACAAAGCTTATATTCAAATCCATACGAAACAAATGATTTAGCTTCAAATGAATGCGAAGTAGAAGGCTTGGCTTCAAATCCATGCGAAACAAATGATTTAGCTTCAAATCAATGCGAAGTAGAAGATTTAGGTTCAAATACATGCGAAACGAATGGTTCAGCTTCAAATACTTGTGATATACATGATTTACCTTCAACTGCATGCGAAAGAAACGAGTTAGCTTCAAATCGAAGCAAAACACACGATTTAGCTTCAAATCAATGCGAAATAGAAGCCTTAGCATCAAATCCATGCGACACAAATTATTTAGCTTCATATACATGTGATACAAGTGATATAGCTTCAAATGCAGGCGAAACACACGAGTGAGCTTTAAATCCAAGCGTAACACATGATTTAACTTCAAATCAATGGGAAGTAGAAGGCTTAGAAACAAATTCATGCAACAAAAATTATTTAGCTTCTTATACTTGCGATATAAGTGATATAGCTTCAAATGCAGGCGAAACAAACGAGTGATCTTCAAATCCAAGCGTAACACATGATTTAACTTCAAATCAATGGGAAGTAGAAGATGTACTTCCAAATCCATGCGAAACAAATTGTTCAGCTTCAAATACTTGTGATATACATGATTTAGCTTCAACTGCATGCGAAACAAACGAGTTAGCTTCAAATCCAAGCGAAACACATGATTTATGTTCAAATCAATGCGAAGTAGAAGATTTAGGTTCAAATACATGCGAAACAAATGGTTTATCTTCAAATACTTGTGATATACATGATTTACCTTCAACTGCATGCGAAACAAACGGGTTAGCTTCAAATCCAAGCAAAACACATGATTTAGCTTCAAATCAATGCGAAATAGAAGCCTTAGCATCAAATCCATGCGACACAAATTATTTAGCTTCTTATACTTGCGATATAAGTGATATAGCTTCAAATGCAGGCGAAACAAACGAGTGATCTTCAAATCCAAGCGCAACACATGATTTAAATTCAAATCAATGCGAAGTGGAAGATTTAGGTTCAAATACATGCGAAACGAATGGTTCAGCTTCAAATACTTGTGATATACATGATTTACCTTCAACTGCATGCGAAACAAACGAGTTAGCTTCAAATCCAAGCGAAACACATGATTTAGCTTCAAATCAATGCGAAATAGAAGGCTTAGCATCAAATCCATGCGACACAAATTATTTAGCTTCATATACTTGCGATATAAGTGATATAGCTTCAACTGCATGCGAAACAAAAGAGTTAGCCTCAAATCCAAGCGAAACACATGATTTAACTTCAAATCAATGCGAAGTAGAAGATTTTGGTTCAAATACATGCGAAACGAATGGTTCAGCTTCAAATACTTGTGATATACATGATTTACCTTCAACTGCATGCGAAACAAACGAGTTAGCATCAAATCCAAGCGAAACACATGAATTAGCTTCAAATCAATTCGAAGTAGAAGATTTACCTTCAAATCCATGCGAAACAAATGGTTTAGCTTCAAATACTTGTGATATACATGATTTTGCTTCAGCTGCATGCGACACAAACGACTTAGCTTCACACACAAGGGAAACACATGATTTAACTTCAAATCAATGCGAAGTAGAAGGCTTAGCTCCAAATCAATGGGAAACTAATGGTTTAGCTTCAAATACTTGTGATATACATAATTTATATTCAACTGCATGCAAAACAAACGAGTTAGCTTCATATCCAAGTGAAACACATGATTTAGTTTCAAATCAATGCGAAGTAGAAGGCTTAGCTTCAAATCCATGCGAATCAAATGATTCACCTTCAAGTACTTTTGATATAGTTGATTTAGCTTCAACTGCATGCGAAAGAAACGAGTTAGCTTCAAATCAATGCGAAGTGTGAGGTTTATCTTCAAATCCATGGGAAACAAATGGTTTAGCTTCAAATACTTGTAATATACATAATTTGGCTTCAGATGCATGCGAAACAAACGATTTAGCTTCACACCCATGGGAAACACATGATTTAACTTCAAATCAATGCGAAGTAGAAGGCTTAGCATCAAATCCATGCAACACAAATTATTTAGCTTCTTATACTTGCGATATAAGTGATATAGCTTCAAATGCAGGCGAAACAAACGAGTGATCCTCAAATCCAAGCGTAACACATGATTTAACTTCAAATCAATGGGAAGTAGAAGATGTACCTCCAAATCCATGCGAAACAAATGGTTCAGCTTCAAATACTTGTGATATACATGATTAACCTTCAACTGCATGCGAAACAAACGAGTTAGCTTCAAATCCAAGCGAAACACATGATTTAGCTTCAAATCAATGCGAAATAGAAGGCTTAGCATCAAATCCATGCGACACAAATTATTTAGCTTCATATACTTGCGATATAAGTGATATAGCTTCAAATGCAGCCGAAACAAACGAGTAATCTTCAAATCCAAGCGCAACACATGATTTAACTTCAAATCAATGCGAAGTAGGAGATTTAGGTTCAAATACATGCGAAACGAATGGTTCAGCTTCAAATACTTGTGATATACATGATTTACCTTCAACTGCATGCGAAACAAACGAGTGATCTTCAAATCCAACCGTAACACATGATTTAACTTCAAATCAATGGGAAGTAGAAGGCTTAGCATCAAATCCATGCAACGCAAGTTAATTAGCTGCTCATACTTGCGATATAAGTGATCTAGCTTCAAATGCAGGCGAAACAAACGAGTGATCCTCAAATCCAAGCGTAAGACATGATTTAACTTCAAATCAATGGGAAGTAGAAGATGTACCTCCCAATCCATGCGAAACAAATGGTTCAGCTTCAAATACTTGTGATATACATGATTTAGCTTCAACTGCATGCGAAACAAACAAGTTAGCTTCAAATCCAAGCGAAACACATGATTTAGCTTCAAATCAATGCGATGTAGAGGGTTTAGCTTCAAATCCATGCAAAACACGTGATTTAACTTCCAATTAATGCGAAGTAGAAGGCTTAGCTTCAAATCCATGCAAGACAAATGGTTTAGCTTCAAATCCATGCGATACACAAGATTTAGCTTCAAATCAATGCGATGTAGAAGGTTTAGCTTCAAATCAATAAGAGGTAGAAGGTTCTGCTTCAAATCAATAGAATATAGAAGGTTTAGCTTCAAATCAATGCGATGTAGAAGGTTTAGCTTCAAATCCATACGAAAGACAAGATTTAGCTTCAAATCAATTCGAAGGACAAGGCTTAGATTCAAATCCATACGAAACAAATGATTTAGCTTCAAATGAATGCGAAGTAGAAGGCTTAGATTCAAATCCATGCAAAACAAATGGTTTAGCTACAAATACTTGTGATATACATTATTTAGCTACAACTGCATGCGAAATAAACGAGATAACTTCAAATCCATGCTATATACATGATTTAGCTTCAAATCAATGCGATGTAGAAGGTTTAGCTTCAAATCCATGCGATACACAAGATTTAGCTTCAAATCAATGCGATGTAGTATGTTCAGCTTCAAATCCATGCGACACATTCGATTTAGCTGCAAATACTTGCGATATAAGTGATATAGCTTCAAAAGCTGTAGGAACAAACGAGGTAGCTTCAATTCCATGCGAGAAACATGATTTAGCTTCAAATCAATGCGATGTAGAAGTTTTAGCTTCAAAACAATAAGAGGTAGAAGGTTTAGCTTCAAATCCATGCGAAACAAATGATATAGCTTCAAATACTTCGGGTATAAATGATATAGTTTCAAATGGAGACTAATCAAACGAGTTAGCTTCAAAATCCACGCGATACACATGATTTAGCTTCAAATATTAGCGATGTAGAAGGTTTAGCTTCAAATCCATGAGATACACAAGATTTAGCTTCAAATCAATGCGATGTAGTAGGTTCAGCTTGAAATCCATGCGACACATCTGATTTAGCTTCAAATACTTGCGATATAAGTGATATAGCTTCAAAAGCTGTAGGAACATGCGAGGTAGCTTCAATACCATGCGAGAAACATGATTTAGCTTCAAATCAATGCGATGTAGAAGGTTTAGCTTCAAATTCACGCGAAACATATGATTTAGCTTCAAACACTTGGGGTATAAGTGATATAGCTTCAAATGCAGACTAATCAAACGATTTAGCTTCAAAATCCACGCGTTACACATGATTTAGCTGCAAATACTTGCGATATAAGTGGTGTAGATTCAACTGCAGGCGAAACGAACGAGTTAGCTTCAAATCCATGCGAAACACATGATTTAGCTGCAAATCAATGCGATGTAGAAGGTTTAGCTTCAAAACAATAAGAGGTAGATGGTTTAGCTTCAAATCAATAGAATGTAGAAGGTTTCGCTTCAAATCAATCCGATGTAGAAGGTTTAGCTTCAAATCCATACGAAACACATGATTTAGCTTCAAATCATTTCGAAGGACAAGGCTTAGATACAAATCCATGCGAAACAAATGATTTAGCTTCAAATCAATGCGATGTAGAAGGTTTAGATTCAAATCCATGCGATACACACGATTTAGCTTCAAATCAATGCGATGTAGTAGGTTCAGCTTCAAATCCATGCGGCACATATGATTTAGCTTTAAATACTTGCGATATAAGTGACATAGTTTCAAATGGAGGCGAAACGAACGAGTTAGCTTCAAATCCATGCGAGACACATGATTTAGCTTCTAATCAATGCGATGTAGAAGGTTTAGCTTCAAATCCACGCGAAACAAATGATTTAGCTTCAAACACTTGGGGTATAAGTGATATAGCTTCAAATGCAGACTAATCAAACGAGTTAGCTTCAAAATCCACGCGATACACATGATTTAGCTTCAAACACTTGCGATATAAGTAATGTAGATTCAACTGCAGGCAAAAGGAACGAGTTAGCTTCAAATCCATGCGATACACAAGAGTAAGCTTCAAATCAATGCGATGTAGAAGGTTCAGCTTCAAATCCATGTGACACATATGATTTAGCTTCAAATAGTTGCGATATAAGTGATATAGCTTCAAAAGTTGGAGGAACAAACGAGGTGGCTTCAATTCCATGCGAAACAAATGATTTAACTTCAAATCGATGCGAAGTAGAAGGCTTAGCTTCAGATCCATGCGAAACACATGATTCAGCTGCAAATCAATGCGATGTAGAAGGTTCAGCTTCAAATCCATGCGAAACAAATGATATAGCTTCAAACACTTCGGGTATAAATGATATAGTTTCAAATGAAGACTAATCAAACGAGTTAGCTTCAAAATCCACGCGATACACATGATTTAGCTTCAAATATTAGCGATGTAGAAGGTTTAGCTTCAAATCCATGCGATACACAAGATTTAGCTTCAAATCAATGCGATGTAGTTGGTTCAGCTTCAAACCCATACGAAACACATGATTTAGCTTCAAATCAATTCGAAGGACAAGGCTTAGATTCAAATCCATGCGAAACAAATGATTTAGCTTCAAATCAATGCGATGTAGAAGGTTTAGTTTCAAATCCATGCGATACACATGATTTAGCTTCAAATACTTGCGATATAAGTGATCTAGCTTCAAATACAGGCGAAACGAACGAGTTAGCTTCAAATCCATGCGAATCACATGATTCAGCTGCAAAGCAATGCGATGTAGAAGGTTCAGCTTCAAATCCATGCGCAACAAATGATATAGCTTCAAACACTTCGGGTATAAATGATATAGTTTCAAATGAAGACTAATCAAACGAGTTAGCTTCAAAATCCACGCGATACACATGATTTAGCTTCAAATATTAGCGATGTAGAAGGTTTAGCTTCAAATCCATGCGATACACAAGATTTAGCTTCAAATCAACGCGATGTAGTAGGTTCAGCTTCAAATCCATGCGACACATCTGATTTAGCTTCAAACACTTGGGGTATAAGTAATATAGCTTCAAATGCAGACTAATCAACCGATTTAGCTTCAAAATCCACGCGTTACACATGATTTAGCTGCAAATACTTGCGATATAAGTGATGTAGATTCAACTGCAGGCGAAACGAACGAGTTAGCTTCAAATCCATGCGAAACACATGATTTAGCTGCAAATCAATGCGATGTAGAAGGTTTAGCTTCAAAACAATAAGAGGTAGAAGGTTTAGCTTCAAATCAATAGGATGTAGAAGGTTTCGCTTCAAATCAATCCGATGTAGAAGGCTTAGCTTCAAATCCATACGAAACACATGATTTAGCTTCAAATCAATTCGAAGGACAAGGCTTAGATACAAATCCATGCGAAACAAATGATTTAGCTTCAAATCAATGCGATGTAGAAGGTTTAGCTTCAAATTCATGCGATACACAAGATTTAGCTTCAAATCAATGCGATGTAGTAGGTTCAGCTTCAAATCCATGCGGCACATATGATTTAGCTTTAAATACTTGCGATATAAGTGACATAGTTTCAAATGGAGGCGAAACGAACGAGTTAGCTTCAAATCCATGCGAGACACATGATTTAGCTTCTAATCAATGCGATGTAGAAGGTTTAGCTTCAAATCCACACGAAACAAATGATTTAGCTTCAACCACTTGGGGTATAAGTGATATAGCTTCAAATGCAGACTAATCAAACCAGTTAGCTTCAAAATCCACGCGATACACATGATTTAGCTCCAAACACTTGCGATATAAGTGATGTAGATTCAACTGCAGGCAAAACGAACGTGTTACCTTCAAATCCATGCGAAACACATGATTTAGCTGCAAATCAATGTGATGTAGAAGGTTTAGCTTCAAATCCATGCGATACACAAGATTTAGCTTCAAATCAATGCGATGTAGAAGGTTCAGCTTCAAATCCATGTGACCCATATGATTTAGCTTCAAATAGTTGCGATATAAGTGATATAGCTTCAAAAGTTGGAGGAACAAACGAGGTGGCTTCAATTCCATGCGAAACAAATGATTTAGCTTCAAATCAATGCGAAGTAGAAGGCGTAGCTTCAAATCCATGTGAAACAAATGGTTTAGCTACAAATACTTGTGATATAGATTATTTAGCTACAACTGCATGCGAAACACATGATTTAGCTGCAAATCAATGCGATGAAGGAGGTTTAGCTTCAAATCCATGCGAAACAAATGATATAGCTTCAAACACTTGGGGCATAAATGATATAGCTTCAATTGAAGACTAATCAAACGAGTTAGCTTCAAAATCCACGCGATACACATGATTTAGCTACAAATATTAGCGATATAAGTGATGTAGATTAAACTGCAGGCGAAACGAACGAGTTAGCTTCAAATCCATGCGAAACACATGATTTATCTGCAAATCAATGCGATGTAGAAGGTTTAGTTTCAAATCCATGCGATACACAAAATTTAGCTTCAAATCAATGCGATGTAGAGGGTTTAGCTTCAAATCCAGGCAAAACACGTGATTTAACTTCCAATTAATGCGAAGTAGAAGGCTTAGCTTCAAATCCATGCAAGACAAATGGTTTAGCTACAAATACCTGTGATATACATCATTTAGCTACAACTGCATGCTATACGAACGAGTTAGCTTCAAATCCATGAGATTCACATGATTTAGCTTCAAATCAATGCGATGTAGAAGGTTTAGCTTCAAATCAATAAGAGGTAGAAGGTTCTGCTTCAAATCAATAGAATATAGAAGGTTTAGCTTCAAATCAATGCGATGTAGAAGGTTTAGCTTCAAATCCATACGAAACACATGATTTAGCTTCAAATCAATTCGAAGGACAAGGCTTAGATTCAAATCCATACGAAACAAATGATTTAGCTTCAAATGAATGCGAAGTAGAAGGCTTAGATTCAAATCCATGCAAAACAAATGGTTTAGCTACAAATACTTGTGATATACATTATTTAGCTACAACTGCATGCGAAATAAACGAGATAGCTTCAAATCCATGCTATATACATGATTTAGCTTCAAATCAATGCGATGTAGAAGGTTTAGCTTCAAATCCATGCGATACACAAGATTTAGCTTCAAATCAATGCGATGTAGTATGTTCAGCTTCAAATCCATGCGACACATTCGATTTAGCTGCAAATACTTGCGATATAAGTGATATAGCTTCAAAAGCTGTAGGAACAAACGAGGTAGCTTCAATACCATGCGAGAAACATGATTTAGCTTCAAATCAATGCGATGTAGAAGGTTTAGCTTCAAATTCACGCGAAACATATGATTTAGCTTCAAACACTTGGGGTATAAGTGATATAGCTTCAAATGCAGACTAATCAAACGATTTAGCTTCAAAATCCACGCGTTACACATGATTTAGCTGCAAATACTTGCGGTATAAGTGGTGTAGATTCAAGTGCAGGCGAAACGAACGAGTTAGCTTCAAATCCATGCGAAACACATGATTTAGCTGCAAATCATTTCGAAGGACAAGGCTTAGATACAAATCCATGCGAAACAAATGATTTAGCTTCAAATCAATGCGATGTAGAAGGTTTAGATTCAAATCCATGCGATACACACGATTTAGCTTCAAATCAATGCGATGTAGTAGGTTCAGCTTCAAATCCATGCGGCACATATGATTTAGCTTTAAATACTTGCGATATAAGTGACATAGTTTCAAATGGAGGCGAAACGAACGAGTTAGCTTCAAATCCATGCGAGACACATGATTTAGCTTCTAATCAATGCGATGTAGAAGGTTTAGCTTCAAATCCACGCGAAACAAATGATTTAGCTTCAAACACTTGGGGTATAAGTGATATAGCTTCAAATGCAGACTAATCAAACGAGTTAGCTTCAAAATCCACGCGATACACACGATTTAGCTTCAAACACTTGCGATATAAGTAATGTAGATTCAACTGCAGGCAAAACGAACGAGTTAGCTTCAAATCCATGCGATACACAAGAGTTAGCTTCAAATCAATGCGATGTAGAAGGTTCAGCTTCAAATCCATGTGACACATATGATTTAGCTTCAAATAGTTGCGATATAAGTGATATAGCTTCAAAAGTTGGAGGAACAAACGAGGTGGCTTCAATTCCATGCGAAACAAATGATTTAACTTCAAATCGATGCGAAGTAGAAGGCTTAGCTTCAGATCCATGCGAAACACATGATTCAGCTGCAAATCAATGCGATGTAGAAAGTTCAGCTTCAAATCCATGCGAATCAAATGGTTTAGCTTCAAATACTTGTTATATACGTTATTTAGATTTAACTGCGTGCGCAACGAACGAGTTAGCTTCAAATCCATGCGAAACACATTATTTAGCTTCAAGTCAATGCGATGTAGAAGGTTTAGCTTCAAATCCATACGAAACACATGATTTAGCTTTAAATCAATTCGAAGGACAAGGCTTATATTCAAATCCATGCGAAACAAATAATTTAGCTTCAAATCAATGCGATGTAGAAGGTTTAGCTTCAAATCCATGCGATACACATTATTTAGCTGCAAATAGGTGCGAAGTAGAAGGCTTGGGTTCAAATCAATGCGACTCAAATGGTTCATCTTCAAATACTTGTGAAAGACATGATTTAGCTTCAAGTGCATGCGAAACACATGATTTAGTTGCAAATCAATGCGATGTAGAAGGTTTAGCTTCAAATCCATGCGATACACATGATTTAGCTTCAAATACTTGCGATATAAGTGATCTAGCTTCAAATACAGGCGAAACGAACGAGTTAGCTTCAAATCCATGCGAATCACATGATTCAGCTGCAAAGCAATGCGATGTAGAAGGTTCAGCTTCAAATCCATGCGAAACAAATGATATAGCTTCAAACACTTCGGGTATAAATGATATAGTTTCAAATGAAAACTAATCAAACGAGTTAGCTTCAAAATCCACGCGATACACATGATTTAGCTTCAAATTTTAGCGATGTAGAAGGTTTAGCTTCAAATCCATGCAATACACAAGATTTAGCTTCAAATCAATGCGATGAAGTAGGTTCAGCTTCAAATCCATGCGACACATATGATTTAGCTTCAAATACTTGCGATATAAGTGATATAGCTTCCAAAGCTGCAGGAACAAGCGAGGTAGTTTCAATTCCATGCGAGACACATGATTTAGCTTCAAATCAATGCGATGTAGAAGGTTTAGCTTCAAAACAATAAGAGGTAGAAGGTTTAGCTTCAAATCAATAGGATGTAGAAGGTTTCGCTTCAAATCAATCCGATGTAGAAGGCTTATCTTCAAATCCATGCGAAACACATGATTTAGCTGTAAATCATTTCGAAGGACAAGGCTTAGATACAAATCCATGCGAAACAAATGATTTAGCTTCAAATCAATGCGATGTAGAAGGTTTAGATTCAAATCCATGCGATACACACGATTTAGCTTCAAATCAATGCGATGTAGTAGGTTCAGCTTCAAATCCATGCGGCACATATGATTTAGCTTTAAATACTTGCGATATAAGTGACATAGTTTCAAATGGAGGCGAAACGAACGAGTTAGCTTCAAATCCATGCGAGACACATGATTTAGCTTCTAATCAATGCGATGTAGAAGGTTTAGCTTCAAATCCACGCGAAACAAATGATTTAGCTTCAAACACTTGGGGTATAAGTGATATAGCTTCAAATGCAGACTAATCAAACGAGTTAGCTTCAAAATCCACGCGATACACATGATTTAGCTTCAAACACTTGCGATATAAGTAATGTAGATTCAACTGCAGGCAAAACGAACGAGTTAGCTTCAAATCCATGCGATACACAAGAGTTAGCTTCAAATCAATGCGATGTAGAAGGTTCAGCTTCAAATCCATGTGACACATATGATTTAGCTTCAAATAGTTGCGATATAAGTGATATAGCTTCAAAAGTTGGAGGAACAAACGAGGTGGCTTCAATTCCATGCGAAACAAATGATTTAACTTCAAATCGATGCGAAGTAGAAGGCTTAGCTTCAGATCCATGCGAAACACATGATTCAGCTGCAAATCAATGCGATCTAGAAGGTTCAGCTTCAAATCCATGCGAAACAAATGATATAGCTTCAAACACTTCGGGTATAAATGATATAGTTTCAAATGAAGACTAATCAAACGAGTTAGCTTCAAAATCCACGCGATACACATGATTTAGCTTCAAATATTAGCGATGTAGAAGGTTTAGCTTCAAATCCATGCGATACACAAGATTTAGCTTCAAATCAATGCGATGTAGTAGGTTCAGCTTCAAATCCATGCGACACATCTGATTTAGCTTCAAATACTTGCGATATAAGTGATATAGCTTCAAAAGCTGTAGGAACAAGCGAGGTAGCTTCAATACCATGCGAGAAACATGATTTAGCTTCAAATCAATGCGATGTAGAAGGTTTAGCTTCAAATTCACGCGAAACATATGATTTAGCTTCAAACACTTGGGGTATAAGTGATATAGCTTCAAATGCAGACTAATCAACCGATTTAGCTTCAAAATCCACGCGTTACACATGATTTAGCTGCAAATACTTGCGATATAAGTGATGTAGATTCAACTGCAGGCGAAACGAACGAGTTAGCTTCAAATCCATGCGAAACACATGATTTAGCTGCAAATCAATGCGATGTAGAAGGTTTAGCTTCAAAACAATAAGAGGTAGAAGGTTTAGCTTCAAATCAATAGAATGTAGAAGGTTTCGCTTCAAATCAATCCGATGTAGAAGGCTTAGCTTCAAATCCATACGAAACACATGATTTAGCTTCAAATCAATTCGAAGGACAAGGCTTAGATACAAATCCATGCGAAACAAATGATTTAGCTTCAAATCAATGCGATGTAGAAGGTTTAGCTTCAAATTCATGCGATACACAAGATTTAGCTTCAAATCAATGCGATGTAGTAGGTTCAGCTTCAAATCCATGCGGCACATATGATTTAGCTTTAAATACTTGCGATATAAGTGACATAGTTTCAAATGGAGGCGAAACGAACGAGTTAGCTTCAAATCCATGCGAGACACATGATTTAGCTTCTAATCAATGCGATGTAGAAGGTTTAGCTTCAAATCCATGCGATACACAAGATTTAGCTTCAAATCAATGCGATGTAGAAGGTTCAGCTTCAAATCCATGTGACCCATATGATTTAGCTTCAAATAGTTGCGATATAAGTGATATAGCTTCAAAAGTTGGAGGAACAAACGAGGTGGCTTCAATTCCATGCGAAACAAATGATTTAGCATCAAATCAATGCGAAGTAGAAGGCGTAGCTTCAAATCCATGTGAAACAAATGGTTTAGCTACAAATACTTGTGATATAGATTATTTAGCTACAACTGCATGCGAAACTAACGAGTTAGCTTCAAATCCATGGGAAACACACGATTTATCTTCAAATCAATGCGATGTAGAAGGTTTGCTTCAAATCAATAAGAGGTAGATGGTTTAGCTTCAAATCAATACAATATAGAAGGTTTAGCTTCAAATAAATGTGATGTAGAAGGTTTAGCTTCAAATCCATACGACACACGTGATTTAGATTCAAATCAATTCGAAGGACAAGGCTTAGATTCAAATCCATGCGAAACAAATGATTTAGCTTCAAATGAATGCGAAGTAGAAGGCTTGGCTTCAAATCCATGCAAAACAAATGGTTTAATTACAAATACTTGTGATATACATTATTTAGATACAACTGCATGCGAAACAAACGAGTTAACTTCAAATCCATGCGATACACATGATTTAGCTTCAAATCAATGCGATGTAGAAGGTTTAGCTTCAAATCCATGCCATACACAAGATTTAGCTTCAAGTCAATGCGATGAAGTAGGTTCAGCTTCAAATCCATGCGACACATATGATTTAGCTTCAAATACTTGCGATATAAGTGATATAGCTTTAAAAGCTGTAGGAACAAACGAGGTAGCTTCAATTCCACGCGATACACATGATTCAGCTTCAAACACTTGTGATATAAGTGATGTAGATTCAACTGCAAGCAAAACGAACGAGTTAGCTTCAAATCCATGCGAAACACATGATTCAGCTGCAAATCAATGCGATGTAGAAGGATTAGCTTCAAATCCATGCGAAACACATTATTTAGCTGCAAATCAGTGCGAAGTAGAAGGCTCGGGTTCAAATCAATGCGATTCAAATGGTTCATCTTGAAATACTTGTGAAAGACATGATTTAGCTTCAACTGCATGCGAAACAAATGATTTAGCTTCAAATCAATGCGATGTAGAAGGTTTAGCAACAAATCCATGCGATACACATGATTTAGCTTCGAATACTTGCGATATAAGTGATATAGCTTCAAATACAGGCGAAACGAACGAGTTAGCTTCAAATCCATGCGAAAGACATGATTCAGCTGCAAATCAATGCGATGTAGAAGTTTTAGCTTCAAATCCATGCGAATCAAATGGTTTAGCTTCAAATACTTGTTATATACGTTATTTAGATTTAACTGCGTGCGCAACGAACGAGTTAGCTTCAAATCCATGCGAAACACATTATTTAGCTTCAAGTCAATGCGATGTAGAAGGTTTAGCTTCAAATCCATACGAAACACATGATTTAGCTTTAAATCAATTCGAAGGACAAGGCTTATATTCAAATCCATGCGAAACAAATAATTTAGCTTCAAATCAATGCGATGTAGAAGGTTTAGCTTCAAATCCATGCGATACACATTATATAGCTGCAAATAGGTGCGAAGTAGAAGGCTTGGGTTCAAATCAATGCGACTCAAATGGTTCATGTTCAAATACTTGTGAAAGACATGATTTAGCTTCAACTGCATGCGAAACACATGATTTAGTTGCAAATCAATGCGATGTAGAAGGTTTAGCTTCAAATCCATGCGATACACATGATTTAGCTTCAAATACTTGCGATATAAGTGATCTAGCTTCAAATACAGGCGAAACGAACGAGTTAGCTTCAAATCCATGCGAATCAAATGATTCAGCTGCAAAGCAATGCGATGTAGAAGGTTCAGCTTCAAATCCATGCGAAACAAATGATATAGCTTCAAACACTTCGGGTATAAATGATATAGTTTCAAATGAAAACTAATCAAACGAGTTAGCTTCAAAATCCACGCGATACACATGATTTAGCTTCAAATTTTAGCGATGTAGAAGGTTTAGCTTCAAATCCATGCAATACACAAGATTTAGCTTCAAATCAATGCGATGAAGTAGGTTCAGCTTCAAATCCATGCGACACATATGATTTAGCTTCAAATACTTGCGATATAAGTGATATAGCTTCAAAAGCTGTAGGAACAAGCGAGGTAGTTTCAATTCCATGCGAGACACATGATTTAGCTTCAAATCAATGCGATGTAGAAGGTTTAGCTTCAAATTCAAGCGTAACACATGAATTAGCTTCAAATACTTGCGATAAAAGTGATATAGCTACGAATACACGCGAAACGATAGAGTTAGCTTCAAATCTATGCGAAACACATGACACAGCTGCAAATCAATTCAATGTAGAAGGTTTAGCTTCAAATCCATGCGATACACAAGATTTAGCTTCAAATCCATGAGATACACAAGATTTAGCTTCAAATCAATGCGATGTAGTAGGTTCAGCTTCAAATCCATGCGACACATCTGATTTAGCTTCAAATACTTGCGATATAAGTCATATAGCATCAAAAGCTGTAGGAACAAGCGAGGTAGCTTCAATACCATGCGAGAAACATGATTTAGCTTCAAATCAATGCGATGTAGAAGGTTTAGCTTCAAATTCACGCGAAACATATGATTTAGCTTCAAACACTTGGGGTATAAGTGATATAGCTTCAAATGCAGACTAATCAAACGATTTAGCTTCAAAATCCACGCGTTACACATGATTTAGCTGCAAATACTTGCGATATAAGTGGTGTAGATTCAACTGCAGGCGAAACGAACGAGTTAGCTTCAAATCCATGCGAAACACATGATTTAGCTGTAAATCAATGCGATGTAGAAGGTTTAGCTTCAAAACAATAAGAGGTAGAAGGTTTAGCTTCAAATCAATAGAATGTAGAATGTTTCGCTTCAAATCAATCCGATGTAGAAGGTTTAGCTTCAAATCCATACGAAACACATGATTTAGCTTCAAATCATTTCGAAGGACAAGGCTTAGATACAAATCCATGCGAAACAAATGATTTAGCTTCAAATCAATGCGATGTATAAGGTTTAGATTCAAATCGATGCGATACACACGATTTAGCTTCAAATCAAAGCGATGTAGTAGGTTCAGCTTCAAATCCATGCGGCACATATGATTTAGCTTTAAATACTTGCGATATAAGTGACATAGTTTCAAATGGAGGCGAAACGAACGAGTTAGCTTCAAATCCATGCGAGAAACATGATTTAGCTTCAAATCAATGCGATGTAGAAGGTTTAGCTTCAAATTCACGCGAAACATATGATTTAGCTTCAAACACTTGGGGTATAAGTGATATAGCTTCAAATGCAGACTAATCAAACGATTTAGCTTCAAAATCCACGCGTTACACATGATTTAGCTGCAAATACTTGCGATATAAGTGGTGTAGATTCAACTGCAGGCGAAACGAACGAGTTAGCTTCAAATCCATGCGAAACACATGATTTAGCTGCAAATCAATGCGATGTAGAAGGTTTAGCTTCAAAACAATAAGAGGTAGAAGGTTTAGCTTCAAATCAATAGAATGTAGAAGGTTTCGCTTCAAATCAATCCGATGTAGAAGGTTTAGCTTCAAATCCATACGAAACACATGATTTAGCTTCAAATCATTTCGAAGGACAAGGCTTAGATACAAATCCATGCGAAACAAATGATTTAGCTTCAAATCAATGCGATGTAGAAGGTTTAGATTCAAATCCATGCGATACACACGATTTAGCTTCAAATCAATGCGATGTAGTAGGTTCAGCTTCAAATCCATGCGGCACATATGATTTAGCTTTAAATACTTGCGATATAAGTGACATAGTTTCAAATGGAGGCGAAACGAACGAGTTAGCTTCAAATCCATGCGAGACACATGATTTAGCTTCTAATCAATGCGATGTAGAAGGTTTAGCTTCAAATCCACGCGAAACAAATGATTTAGCTTCAAACACTTGGGGTATAAGTGATATAGCTTCAAATGCAGACTAATCAAACGTGTTAGCTTCAAAATCCACGCGATACACATGATTTAGCTTCAAACACTTGCGATATAAGTAATGTAGATTCAACTGCAGGCAAAACGAACGAGTTAGCTTCAAATCCATGCGATACACAAGAGTTAGCTTCAAATCCATGCGAAACACATGATTTAGCTTCAAATCAATGCGATGTAGAAGGTTTAGCTGCAAATCCATGCGACACAGATGATTTAGCTTCAGATAATTGCGATATAAGTAATATAGCTTCAAATGCAGATGAAACACATGATTTGGCTTCAAATCGAAGCGAAACACATGATTTAGTTTCAAATCAATGCGATGTAGATGGTTTAGCTTCAACTCTGTGCGAAACAAATGATTTAGCTTCAAATACTCTCGATATTAGTGATGTAGCTTCAAATGCAGAAGAAACAAACGAGTTAGCTTGAAATCCATGCGAGACACATGATTTAGCTTCAAATCAATTCGAAGGGCAAGGCTTAGATTCAAATCCATGCGAAACAAATGATTTAGCTTCAAATGAATGCGAAGTAGAAGGCTTAGCTTCAAATCCATGCAAAACAAATGATTTAGCTACAAATACTTGTGATATACATCATTTAGCTACAATTGCTTGCGAAAAGAACGAGTTAGCTTCAAATCCATGCGACTCACATGATTTAGCTTCAAATCAATGCGATATAAGTGATGTAGGTTCAACTGCAGGCGAAACGAACGAGTTAGCTTCAAATCCATGCGAAACACATTATTTAGCTGCAAATCAATTCGATGTAGAAGGTTTAGCTTCAAAACAATAAGAGGTACAAGGTTTAGGTTCAAATCAATAGCATGTAGAAGGTTTAGCTTCGAGTCAATGCGATGTAGAAGGTTTAGCTTCAAATCTATACGAATCACATGATTTAGCTTCAAATCAATTCGAAGGACAAGGCTTATATTCAAATCCATGCGAAACAAATGATTTAGCTTCAAATGAATGCGAAGTAGAAGGCTTAGCTTCAAATCCATGCAAAACAAATGATTTAGCTTCAAACACTTGGGGTATAAGTGGTATAGCTTCAAATGCAGACTAATCAAACGAGTTAGCTTGAAAATCTACGCGATATACATGATTTAGCTTCAAATACTTGCGATATAAGTGATGTAGGTTCAACTGCATGTGAAACGAACGAGTTAGCCTCAAATCCATGCGATACACATGATTTAGCTTCATATCAATGCGATGTGAAAGGTTTAGCTTCAAATCCATGCGATACACAAGATTTAGCTTCAAATCAATGCGATGTAAAAGGTTTAGCTTCAAATCCACGCGAAACAAATGATTTAGCTTCAAACACTTGGGGTATAAGTGATATAGCTTCAAATGCAGACTAATCAAACGAGTTAGCTTCAAAATCCACGCGATACACATGATTTAGTTTCAATTACTTGCGATATAAGTGATGTAGGTTCAACTGCAGGCGAAACGAACCAGTTAGCTTCAAATCCATGCGAAACACATGATTTAGCTGCAAATCAATGTGATGTAGACGGTTTAGCTTCAAATCATGCGATACACAAGATTTAGCTTCAAATCAATGCGATGTAGAAGGTTCAGCTTCAAATCCATGCGACACATATGATTTAGCTTCAAATCAATGCGAAGTAGAAGGAGTAGCTTCAAATCCATGCAAAACAAATGGTTTAGTTACGAATACTTGTGATATACATTATTTAGCTACAACTGCATGCGAAACTAACGAGTTAGCTTCAAATCCATGCGCGACACATGATTTAACTTCTAATCAATGCGATGTAGAAGGTTTAGCTTCAAATCCACGCGAAACAAATGATTTAGCTTCAAACACTTGGGGTATAAGTGATATAGCTTCAAATGCAGACTAATCAAACGAGTTAGTTTCAAAATCCACGCGATACACATGACTTAGCTTCAAACACTTGCGATATAAGTGATGTAGATTCAACTGCAGGCTAAACGAACGAGCTAGCTTCAAATCCATGCGAAACACATGATTTAGCTGCAAATAAATGTGATGTAGAAGGTTTAGCTTCAAATCCATGCGATACACAAGATTTAGCTTCAAATCAATGCGATGTAGAAGGTTCA
Organism: Megalopta genalis; assembly: GCF_051020955.1. Classification (NCBI taxonomy): domain Eukaryota; kingdom Metazoa; phylum Arthropoda; class Insecta; order Hymenoptera; family Halictidae; genus Megalopta; species Megalopta genalis. The sequence goes on from NW_027476735.1 coordinate 45,063, forward strand.
GCTTAAAATCCATGCGAAACACATGATTTAGCTTCAAATCAATTCGAAGGACAAGGCTTAGATTCAAATCCATGCGAAACAAATAATTTAGCTTCAAATCAATGCGATGTAGAAGGTTTAGCTTCGAGTCAATGCGATGTAGAAGGTTTAGCTTCAAATCTATACGAATCACATGATTTAGCTTCAAATCAATTCGAAGGACAAGGCTTATATTCAAATCCATGCGAAACAAATGATTTAGCTTCAAATGAATGCGAAGTAGAAGGCTTAGCTTCAAATCCATGCAAAACAAATGATTTAGCTTCAAACACTTGGGGTATAAGTGGTATAGCTTCAAATGCAGACTAATCAAACGAGTTAGCTTGAAAATCTACGCGATATACATGATTTAGCTTCAAATACTTGCGATATAAGTGATGTAGGTTCAACTGCATGTGAAACGAACGAGTTAGCCTCAAATCCATGCGATACACATGATTTAGCTTCATATCAATGCGATGTGAAAGGTTTAGCTTCAAATCCATGCGATACACAAGATTTAGCTTCAAATCAATGCGATGTAAAAGGTTTAGCTTCAAATCCACGCGAAACAAATGATTTAGCTTCAAACACTTGGGGTATAAGTGATATAGCTTCAACTGCAGACTAATCAAACGAGTTAGCTTCAAAATCCACGCGATACACATGATTTAGTTTCAAATACTAGAGATATAAGTGATGTAGATTCAACTGCAGGCGAACCGAACGAGTTAGCTTCAAATCCATGCGAAACACATTATTTACCTGCAAATCAATGCGATGTAGAAGGTGTAGCTTCAAAACAATAAGAGGTACAAGGTTTAGCTTCAAATCAATAGTATGTAGAAGGTTTAGCTTCAAGTCAATGCGATGTAGAAGATTTAGCTTCAAATCCATACGAAACACATGATTTAGCTTCAAATCAATTCGAAGGGCAAGGCTTAGATTCAAATCCATGCGAAACAAATGATTTAGCTTCAAATGAATGCGAAGTAGAAGGCTTAGCTTCAAATCCATGCAAAACAAATGATTTAGCTACAAATACTTGTGATATACATCATTAGCTACAATTGCTTGCGAAAAGAACGAGTTAGCTTCAAATCCATGCGACTCACATGATTTAGCTTCAAATCAATGCGATGTAGAAGGTTTAGTTTCAAATCCATGCGATACACAAGATTTAGCTTCAAATCCATGCGATGTAGTAGGTTCAGCTTCTAATACATGCGACACATATGATTTAGCTTCAAATACTTGCGATATAAGTGATATAGCTTCAGAAGCTGTAGGAACAAACGAGGTAGCTTCAATTCCATGCGAGACACATGATTTAGCTTCAAATCAATGCGATGTAGAAGGTTTAGCTTCAAATCCATGCCATACACAAGATTTAGCTTGAAATCAATTCGAAGGACAAGGCTTAGATTCAAATCCATGCGAAACAAATGATTTAGCTTCAAATGAATGCGAAGTAGAAGGCTTAGCTTCAAATCCATGCAAAACAAATGGTTTAGCTACAAATACTTGTGATATACATCATTTTGCTACAATTGCATGCGAAACGAACGAGTTAGCTTCAAATCCATGCGACTCACATGATTTAGCTTCAAATCAATGCGATGTAGATGGTTTAGCTTCAAATCCATGCGATACACAAGATTTAGCTTCAAATCAATGCGATGTAGTATGTTCAGCTTCTAATACATGCGACACATATGATTTAGTTTAAAATACTTGCGATATAAGTGATATAGCTTCAAAAGCTGTAGGAACAAACGAGGTAGCTTCAATTCCATGCGAGACACATGATTTAGCTTCAAATCAATGCGATGTAGAAAGTTTAGCTTCAAATCCATGCCATACACAAGATTTAGCTTCAAATAAATTCGAAGGCAAGGCTTAGATTCAAATCCATGCGAAAAAAATGATTTAGCTTCAAATCAATGCGAAGTAGAAGGCGTAGCTTCAAATCCATGCGAAACGAATGGTTTAGCTACAAATACTTGTGATATACATTATTTAGCTACAACTGCATGCGAAACGAACGAGTTAGCTTCAAATCCATGCGAAACACATGATTTAGCTGCAGATCAATGCGAAACACATTATTTAGCTGCAAATCAGTGCGAAGTAGAAGGCTCGGGTTCAAATCAATGCGATTCAAATGGTTCATCTTCAAATACTTGTGAAAGACATGATTTAGATTCAACTGCATGCGACACACATGATTTAGCTTCAAATCAAAGCGATGTAGAAGGTTTAGCTTCAAATCCATGCAAAACACGTGATTTATCTTCCAATTAATGCGAAGTAGAAGGCTTAGCTTCAAATCCATGCGAATCAAATGGTTTAGCTTCACATACTTGTGATATACGTTATTTAGATTTAACTGCATGCGCAACGAACGAGTTAGCTTCAAATCCATGCGAAACACATGATTTAGCTGCAAATCAATGCGATGAAGAAGGATTAGCTTCAAATCCATGCGAAACAAATGATATAGCTTCAAACGCTTGGGGTGTAAGTGATATAGCTTCAAATGAAGACTAATCAAACGGGTTAGCTTCAAAATCCACGCGATACACATGATTTAACTTCAAATACTAGCGATATAAGTGATGTAGATTCAACTGCAGGCGAAACGAACGAGTTAGCTTCAAATCCATGTGAAACACATGATTTTGCTGCAAATCAATGCGATGTAGTAGGTTCAGCTTCAAATCCATGCGATATAAGCGATATAGCTTCAAAAGCAGGTGGAACAAACGAGGTAGCTTCAATTCCGTGCGAAACAAATGATTTAGCTTCAAATCAATGCGATGTAGAAGGTTCAGCTTCAAATCCATGCGACACATATGATTTAGCTTCAAATACTTGCGATATAAGTGATATAGCTTCAAAAGCTGGAAGAACAAACGAGGTTGCTTCAATCCCATGCGAAACACATGATTTAGCTTCAAATCAATGCGAAGTAGAAGGCGTAGCTTCAAATCCATGCAAAACAAATGGTTTAGCTACAAATACTTGTGATATAAGTGATATAGCTTCAAATGCAGCCGAAACAAACGAGTGATCTTCAAATCCAAGCGCAACACATGATTTAACTTCAAATCAATGCGAAGTAGAAGATTTTGGTTCAAATACATGCGAAACGAATGGTTCAGCTTCAAATACTTGTGATATACATGATTTACCTTCAACTGCATGCGAAACAAACGAGTTAGCTTCAAATCCAAACAAAACACATGATTTAGCTTCAAATCAATGCGAAGTAGAAGATTTAGGTTCAAATACATGCGAAACGAATGGTTCAGCTTCAAATACTTGTGATATACATGATTTACCTTCAACTGCATGCGAAACAAATGAGTTAGCTTCAAATGAATGCGAAGTGTGAGGTTTATCTTCAAATCCATGCGAAACAAATGGTTTAGCTTCAAATACTTGTAATATACATAATTTTGCTTCAGATGCATGCGAAACAAACGATTTAGCTTCACACCCAAGGGAAACACATGATTTAACTTCAAATCAATGCGAAGTAGAAAGCTTAGCATCAAATCCATGCGACACAAACTATTTAGCTTCATATACATGTGATACATGTGATATAGCTTCAAATGCAGGCGAAACACACGAGTGAGATTTAAATCCAAGCGTAACACATGATTTAACTTCAAATCAATGGGAAGTAGAAGGCTTAGCATCAAATTCATGCAACACAAATTATTTAGCTTCTTATATTTGCGATATAAGTGATATAGCTTCAAATGCAGGCGAAACAAACGAGTGAGCTTTAAATCCAAGCGAAACACATGATTTAACTTCAAATCAATGCGAAATAGAAGGCTTAGCTTTAACGCCATGCGAATCGAATGATTTAGGTTCAAATACTTGCGAATATGAGGGATACAGCTTCAAATGCCTGCGAAACCAACCAGTTAGCTTCAAGTCCACGCGAAACACATGGTTTAGCTTCAAATCAATGCGACACACATGATTTAGCTTCAAATCAATGCGAAGTAGAAGGCTTAGCTTCAAATCCATTCGAAACACATGGTTTAGATGCAAATCAATGCAATGTAGACGGTTTAGCTTCAAATCCATCTGAAACATATAATTTAGCTTCAGATACTTGCGATATAAGTGATATAGCTTCAAACGCAGACGAAACCAACCAGTTAGCTTCAAATCGAAGCAAAACACATGATTTAGCTTCAAATGCAGGCGAAACAAGTGGCTTAGCTTCAACTACTTGTGATATACATGATTTAGATTCAACTGCATGCGAAACAAACGAGTTAGCTTCAAATACATGCTAAACACATGATTTAGCTTCAAACCAATGCGATGTAGAAGGTTTAGCTTCATATCCGCGCGAAACAAATGATTTACATTCAAATACTTGCGATATAAGTAATATAGATTCAAATGCAGGAGAGACAAATGAGTTAGCTTCAAATCCACGCGAAACACATGATTCAACTTCAAATCAATACGATGTAGAATGTTTAGCTTCAAATCCGCGCGAAACAAACGATTTAGCTTCAGATACTTGCGATTTAATTGATATAGCTTCAAATGCAGGCGAAACGAACGAGTTAGCTTCAAATCCATGCGAAACACCTTCTTTCTCTTCAAATCAATGCGAAACACGTGATTTAGCTTCAAATTCATGCGAAACGCATGGTTTAGCTTGATATTCATGCGAAACAAATGGTGCTGCTTCAAATACTTGTGATATACATAATTTAGCTTCAACAGCTTGCGAAACAAAGGAGTTAGCTTCAAATCCAAATCAAACACATCAGTTAATTACAAATCTATGCGAAGTAGAAGGCTTAGCTCAAAATAAATGCGAAACAAATAGTTTAGCTTCTAATACTTGTGATATACATGATTTAGCTTCAACTGCATGCCAAACAAACGAGTTAGCTTCAAATGCGTGCGAAACACATGACTTAGTTTCAAATACATGCGATATAAGTGATATAGCTTCAAATCAATGCGAAGTAGAAGGCTTTGCTCCAAATCAATGCGAAACAAATGGTTTAGCTACAAATACTTGTGATATACATTATTTAGCTACAACTGCATGCGAAACGAACGAGTTAGCTTCAAATCCATGCGAAGGACATGATTCAGCTGCAAATCAATGCGAAATAGAAGGCTTAGCATCAAATTCATGCAACACAAATTATTTAGCTTCTTATACTTGCGATAAAAGTGATATAGCTTCAAATGCAGGCGAAACAAACGAGTGATCTTCAAATCCAAGCGTAACACATGATTTAACTTCAAATCAATACGAAGTAGAAGATTTAGGTTCAAATACATGCGAAACAAATGGTTCAGCTACAAATACTTGTGATATACATGATTTACCTTCAACTGCATGCGAAACAAACGATTTAGCTTCACACCCAAGGGAAACACATGATTTAACTTCAATCAATGCGAAGTAGAAGGCTTAGCATCAAATCCATGCAACACAAATTATTTAGCTTCTTATACTTGCGATATAAGTGATATAGCTTCAAATGCAGGCGAAACAAACGAGTGATCTTCAAATCCAAGCGTAACACATGATTTAACTTCAAATCAATGGGAAGTAGAAGATGTACCTCCAAATCCATGCGAAACAAATGGTTTAGCATCAAATACTTGTGATATACATGATTTTGCTTCAGCTGCATGCGACACAAACGACTTAGCTTCACACCCAAGGGAAACACATGATTTAACTTCAAATCAATGCGAAGTAGAAGGCTTAGCTCCAAATCAATGGGAAACTAATGGTTTAGCTTCAAATACTTGTAATATACATAATTTTGCTTCAGATGCATGCGAAACAAACGATTTAGCTTCACACCCAAGGGAAACACATGATTTAACTTCAAATCAATGCGAAGTAGAAGGCTTAGCATCAAATCCATGCAACACAAATTATTTAGCTTCTTATACTTGCGATATAAGTGATATAGCTTCAAATGCAGGCGAAACAAACGAGTGATCCTCAAATCCAAGCGAAAACACATGATTTAAATTCAAATCAATGGGAAGTAGAAGATGTACCTCCAAATCCATGCGAAACAAATGGTTCAGCTTCAAATACTTGTGATATACATGATTTACCTTCAACTGCATGTGAAACAAACGAGTTAGCTTCAAATCCAAGCGAAACACATGATTTAGCTTCAAATCAATGCGAAATAGAAGGCTTAGCATCAAATCCATGCGACACAAATTATTTAGCTTCATATACTTGCGATATAAGTGATATAGCTTCAAATGCAGCCGAAACAAACGAGTGATCTTCAAATCCAAGCGCAACACATGATTTAACTTCAAATCAATGCGAAGTAGAAGATTTAGGTTCAAATACATGCGAAACGAATGGTTCAGCTTCAAATACTTGTGATATACATGATTTACCTTCAACTGCATGCGAAACAAACGAGTTAGCTTCAAATCCAAGCAAAACACATGATTTAGCTTCAAATCAATGCGAAATAGAAGCCTTAGCATCAAATCCATGCGACACAAATTATTTAGCTTCATATACATGTGATACAAGTGATATAGCTTCAAATGCAGGCGAAACACACGAGTGAGCTTTAAATCCAAGCGTAACACATGATTTAACTTCAAATCAATGGGAAGTAGAAGGCTTAGCATCAAATTCATGCAACACAAATCATTTAGCTTCTTATACTTGCGATATAAGTGATATAGCTTCAAATGCAGGCGAAACAAACGAGTGATCTTCAAATCCAACCCTAACACATGATTTAGCTTCAAATCAATGCGATGTAGAAGGTTTAGCTTCAAATCCATGCGATACACATGATTTAGCTTCAAATACTTGCGATATAAGTGATATAGCTTCAAATACAGGCGAAACGAACGAGTTAGCTTCAAATCCATGCGATACACATGATTTAGCTTCAAATCAATGCGATGTAGAAGGTTTAGCTTCAAATCCATGACATACACAAGATTCAGCTTCAAATCAATTCGAAGGACAAGGCTTAGATTCAAATCCATGCGAAACAAATGATTTAGCTTCAAATGAATGCGAAGTAGAAGGCTTAGCTTCAAATCCATGCAAGACAAATGGTTTAGCTACAAATACCTGTGATATACATCATTTAGCTACAACTGCATGCTATACGAACGAGTTAGCTTCAAATCCATGCGATTCACATGATTTAGCTTCAAATCAATGCGATGTAGAAGGTTTAGCTTCAAATCCATGCGATACACAAGATTTAGCTTCAAATCAATGCGATGTAGAAGGTTTAGCTTCAATCAATAAGAGTTAGAAGGTTCTGCTTCAAATCAATAGAATATAGAAGGTTTAGCTTCAAATCAATGCGATGTAGAAGGTTTAGCTTCAAATCCATACGAAACACATGATTTAGCTTCAAATCAATTCGAAGGACAAGGCTTAGATTCAAATCCATGCGAAACAAATGATTTAGCTTCAAATGAATGCGAAGTAGAAGGCTTAGATTCAAATCCATGCAAAACAAATGGTTTAGCTACAAATACTTGTGATATACATTATTTAGCTACAACTGCATGCGAAATAAACGAGATAGCTTCAAATCCATGCTATATACATGATTTAGCTTCTAATCAATGCGATGTAGAAGTTTTAGCTTCAAAACAATAAGAGGTAGAATGTTTAGATACAAATCAATAGAATTTACAAGGTTTAGCTTCAAATCAATGCGATGTAGAAGGTTTAGCTTCAAATCCATACGAAACACATGATTTAGCTTCAAATCAATTCGAAGGACAAGGCTTAGATTCAAATCCGTGCGAAACAAATGATTTAGCTTCAAATCAATGCGATGTAGAAGGTTCAGCTTCAAATCCATGCGACACATATGATTTAGCTTCAAATACTTGCGATATAAGTGATATAGCTTCAAAAGCTGGAGGAACAAACGAGGAAGCTTCAATTCCATGCGAAACAAATGATTTAACTTCAAATCAATGCTATGTAGAAGGTATAGCTGCAAATCCATGCGACACAGATGATTTAGCTTCAGATAATTGCGATATAAGTAATATAGCTTCAAATGCAGGCGAAACAAAGGATTTGGCTTCAAATAGAAGCGAAACACATGATTTAGTTTCAAATCAATGCGATGTAGAAGGTTTAGCTTCAAATCCATGCGAAACAAATGATTTAGCATCAGATACTTCTGATATAACTGATATAGCTTCAAATGCAGGGGAAACAAACGAGTTAGCATCAAACCCATGCAAAACACATGATTTAGCTGCAAATCAATGCGATGTAGAAGGTTTAGCTTCAAAACAATAAGAGGTAGAAGGTTTAGCTTCAAATCAATAGAATGTAGAAGGTTTAGCGTCCAATCAATGCGATGTAGAAGGTTTAGCTTCAAATCCATACGAAACACATGATTTACCTTCAAATCAATTCGAAGGACAAGGCTTAGATTCAAATCCATGCGAAACAAATGATTTAGCTTCAAATCAATACGATGTAGAAGGTTTAGCTTCAAATCCATGCGATACACATGATTTAGCTTCAAATCAATGCGATGTAGTAGGTTCAGCTTCAAATCCATGCGGCACATATGATTTAGCTTTAAATCCTTGCGATATAAGTGACATAGTTTCAAATGGAGGCAAAACGGACGAGTTAGCTTCAAATCCATGCGAGACACATGATTTAGCTTCAAATCAATGCGATGTAGAAGGTTTCGCTTCAAATCCATGCCATACACAAGATTTAGCTTCAAATCAATCCGATGTAGTAGGTTCAGCTTCAAATCCATGCGACACATACGATTTAGCTTCAAATACTTGCGATATAAGTGATATAGCTTCAAAAGCTGTAGGAACAAACGAGGTAGCTTCAATTCCATGCGAGACACATGATTTAGTTTCAAATCATTGCGATGTAGAATGTTCAGCTTCAAATCCACACGAAACACATGATTTAGCTTCAAATCAATTCGAAGTACAATGCTTAGCTTCAAACACTTGTGGTGTAAGTGATATAGCTTCAAATGAAGACTAATCAAACGAGTTAGCTTCAAAATCCACGCGATACACATGATTTAGCGTCAAATACTAGCGATATACGTGATGTAGGTTCAACTGCAGGCGAAACGAACGATTTAGCTTCAAATCCATGCGAAACACACGATTTATCTTCAAATCAATGCGATGTAGAAGGCTTAGCTTCAAATCCATGCGAAACAAATGGTTTAGCTAGAAATGCTTGTGATATACATTATTTAGCTACAACTGCATGTGAAACAAACGAGTTAGCTTCAAATCCATGCGAAACACACTATTTAGCTTCAAATCAATGCGATGTAGAAGGTTCAGGTTCAAATCCATGTGATTCAAATGGTTCATCTTCAAATACTTGTGAAAGACATGATTTAGCTTCAATTCCATGCGAAACAAATGATTTAGCTTCAAATCAATGCGAAGTAGAAGGCTTAGCTTCAAATCCATGCGATACACATGATTTAGCTTCGAATACTAGCGATATAAGTGATGTAGATTCAACTGCAGGCGAACCGAACGAGTTAGCTTCAAATCCATGCGAAACACATGATTTAGCTGCAAATCAATGTGATGTAGAAGGTTTAGCTTCAAAATCCACGCGATATACATGATTTAGCTTCAAACACATGCGATATAAGTGATGTACATTCAACTGCAGGCAAAACGAACGAGTTAGCTTGAAATCCTTGCGAAAAACATGATTTAGCTGCAAATCAATGTGATGTAGAAGGTTTAGCTTCAAATCCATGCGATACACAAGATTTAGCTTCATATCAATGCGATGTAGAAGGTTCAGCTTCAAATCCATGCGACACATATGATTTAGCTTCAAATACTTGCGATATAAGTGATATAGGTACAAAAGCTGGAGGAACAAACGAGGTGGCTTCAATTCCATGCGAAACAAATGATTAAACTTCAATCAATGCGAAGTAGAAGGCTTAGATTCACATCCATGCGGAACAAACGGATTAGCTACAAATACTTGTGATATACATTATTTAGCTACAACTGCATGCGGAACAAACGAGTTTGCTTCAAATCCATGCGAAACACACTATTTAGCTTCAAATCAATGCGATGTAGAAGGTTCAGGTTCAAATCCATGCGATTCAAATGGTTCATCTTCAAATACTTGTGAAAGACATGATTTAGCTTCAATTCCATGCGAAACAAATGATTTAGCTTCAAATCAATGCGAAGTAGAAGGCTTAGCTTCAAATCCATGCGATACACATGATTTAGCTTCGAATACTAGCGATATAAGTGATGTAGATTCAACTGCAGGCGAACCGAACGAGTTAGCTTCAAATCCATGCGAAACACATGATTTAGCTGCAAATCAATGTGATGTAGAAGGTTTAGCATCAAAATCCACGCGATATACATGATTTAGCTTCAAACACATGCGATATATGTGATGTACATTCAACTGCAGGCAAAACGAACGAGTTAGCTTGAAATCCTTGCGAAAAACATGATTTAGCTGCAAATCAATGTGATGTAGAAGGTTTAGCTTCAAATCCATGCGATACACAAGATTTAGCTTCATATCAATGCGATGTAGAAGGTTCAGCTTCAAATCCATGCGTCACAGATGATTTAGCTTCAGATAATTGCGATATAAGTAATATAGCTTCAAATGCAGACGAAACACATGATTTGGCTTCAAATCGAAGCGAAACACATGATTTGGTTTCAAATCAATGCGATGTAGATGGTTTAGCTTCAAATCTGTGCGAAACAAATGATTTAGCTTCAAATACTCTCGATATTAGTGATGTAGCTTCAAATGCAGAAGAAACAAACGAGTTAGCTTCAAATTCATGCGAAACACATGATTTAGCTTCAAATGAATGCGAAGTAGAAGGCTTAGCTTCAAATCCATGCAAAACAAATGGTTTAGCTACAAATACTTGTGATATACACCATTTAGCTACAATTGCATGCGAAACGAACGAGTTAGCTTCAAATCCATGCGATTCACATGATGTAGCTTCAAATCAATGCGATGTAGAAGGTTTAGCTTCATATCCATGCGATACACAAGATTTAGCTTCAAATCAATGCGATGTACTAGGTTCAGCTTCAAATCCATGCGAAACAAATGATTTAGCTTCAAATGAATGCGAAGTAGAAGGCTTAGCTTCAAATCCATGCAAAACAATTGGTTTAGCTACAAATACTTGTGATATACATTATTTAGCTACAACGGCATGCGAAATAAACGAGATAGCTTCAAATCCATGCTATATACATGATTTAGCTTCAAATCAATGCGATGTAGAAGGTTTAGATTCAAATCCATGCGATACACAAGATTTAGCTTCAAATCAATGCGATGTAGAAGATTTAGCTTCAAATCAATAAGAGGTAGAAGGTTCTGCTTCAAATCAATAGAATATAGAAGGTTTAGCTTCAAATCAATGCGATGTAGAAGGTTTAGCTTCAAATCCATACGAAACACATGATTTAGCTTCAAATCAAATCGAAGGACAAGGCTTTGATTCAAATCCATGCGAAACAAATGATTTAGCTTCAAATCAATGCGATGTAGAAGGTTTAGCAACAAATCCATGCGATACACATGATTTAGCTTCGAATACTTGCGATATAAGTGATATAGCTTCAAATACAGGCGAAACGAACGAGTTAGCTTCAAATCCATGCGAAAGACATGATTCAGCTGCAAATCAATGCGATGTAGAAGGTGTAGCTTCAAATCCATGCGAACACATTATTTAGCTGCAAATCAGTGCGAAGTAGAAGGGTCGGGTTCAAATCAATGCGATTCAAATGGTTGTTCTTCAAATACTTGTGAAAGACATGATTTAGCTTCAACTGCATGCGAAACACATGATTTAGCTTTAAATCAATGCGATGTAGAAGGTTTAGCTTCAAATCCATGCAAAACACGTGATTTAACTTCCAATTAATGCGAAGTAGAAATCTTAGCTTCAAATCCATGCGAATCAAATGGTTTAGCTTCAAATACTTGTGATATACGTTATTTAGATTTAACGGCGTGCGCAACGAACGAGTTAGCTTCAAATCCATGCGAAACACATTATTTAGCTGCAAATCAATGCGATGAAGAAGGTTTAGCTTCAAATCAATAGAATGTAGAAGGTTTAGCTTCAAGTCAATGCGATGTAGAAGGTTTAGCTTCAAATCCATACGAAACACATGATTTAGCTTCAAATCAATTCGAAGGACAAGGCTTTGATTCAAATCCATGCGAAACAAATGATTTAGCTTCAAATCAATGCGATACACATGATTTAGCTTCAAATACTTGCGATATAAGTGATATAGCTTCAAATACAGGCGAAACGAACGAGTTAGCTTCAAATCCATGCGATACACATGATTTAGCTTCAAATCAATGCGATGTAGAAGGTTTAGCTTCAAATCCTTGACATACACAAAATTTAGCTTCAAATCAATGCGATGTAGAAGGTTTAGCTTCAAATCAATAAGAGGTAGAAGGTTCAGCTTCAAATCAATAGAATATAGAAGGTTTAGCTTCAAATCAATGCGATGTAGAAGGTTTAGCTTCAAATCCATACGAAACGCATGATTTAGCTTCAAATCAATTCGAAGGACAAGGCTTAGATTCAAATCCATGAGAAACAAATGATTTAGCTTCAAATGAATGCGAAGTAGAGGGCTTAGCTTCAAATCCATGCAAAACAAATGGTTTAGCTACAAATACTTGTGCTATACATTATTTAGCTACAACTGCATGCGAAACAAACGAGATAGCTTCAAATCCATGCGAGAAACATGATTTAGCTTCAAATCAATGCGATGTAGAAGTTTTAGCTTCAAAACAATAAGAGGTAGAAGGTTTAGCTTCAAATCAATATAATGTAGAAGGTTTAGCTTCAAATCAATGCGATGTAGAAGGTTTAGCTTCAAATCCATACGAAACACATGATTTAGCTTCAAATCAATTCGAAGGACAAGGCTTAGATTCAAATCCATGCGAAACAAATGATTTAGCTTCAAATCAATGCGATGTAGAAGATTTAGCTTCAAATCCATGCGATACACATGATTAAGCTTCAAATCAATGCGATGTAGATAGTTTGCTTCAAATCCATGCGATATACAAGATTTAGCTTCAAATCAATGCGATGTAGTAGGTTCAGCTTCAAATCCATGCGATATAAGTGATATAGCTTCAAAAGCAGGAGGAACAAACGAGGTAGCTTCAATTCTATGCGAAACAAATGATTTAGATTCAAATCAATGCGAAGTAGAAGGCGTAGCTTCAAATCCATGCGGAACAAATGGTTTAGCTACAAATACTTGTGATATACATTATTTAGCTACAACTGCATGCGCAACGAACGAGTTAGCGTCAAATCAATGCAAATCAATGCGATGAAGAAGGATTAGCTTCAAATCCATGCGAAACAAATGATGTAGCTTCAAACGCTTGGGGTGTAAGTGATATAGCTTCAAATGAAGACTAATCAATCGAGTTAGCTTCAAAATCCACGCGATACACATGATTTAGCTTCAAATACTAGCGATATAAGTGATGTAGATTCAACTGCAGGCGAAACGAACGAGTTATCTTCAAATCCATGCGAAACACATGATTTAGCTTCAAACCAATGCGATGTAGAAGGTTTAGCTTCAAATCCATGCGATACACAAGATTTAGCTTCAAATCAATGCGATGTAGTAGGTTCAGCTTCAAATCCATGCGACACATTCGATTTAGCTTCAAATACTTGCGATATAAGTGATATAGCTTCAAAAGCTGTAGGAACAAACGAGGTAGCTTCAATTCCATGCGAGAAACATGATTTAGCTTCAAATCAATGCGATGTAGAAGGTTTAGCTTCAAATGCATAACATACACAAGATTCAGCTTCAAATAAATTCGAAGGACAAGGCTTAGATTCAAATCCATGCGATACAAATGATTTAGCTTCAAATACTTGTGATATACATTATTTAGCTACAACTGCATGCGAAACAAACGAGATAGCTTCAAATCCATGCGAGAAACATGATTTAGCTTCAAATCAATGCGATGTAGAAGTTTTAGCTTCAAAACAAAAAGAGGTCGAAGGTTTAGCTTCAAATCAATATAATGTAGAAGGTTTAGCTTCAAATCAATGCGATGTTGTAGGTTCAGCTTCAAATCCATGCGATATAAGTGATATAGCTTCAAAAGCAGGAGGAACAAACGAGGTAGCTTCAATTCTATGCGAAACAAATGATTTAGCTTCAAATCAATGCGAAGTAGAAGGCGTAGCTTCAAATCCATGCGAAACAAATGGTTTAGCTACAAATACTTGTGATATACATCATTTAGCTACAACTGCATGCTATACGAACGAGTTAGCTTGAAATCCATGCGATTCACATGATTTAGCTTCAAATCAATGCGATGTAGAAGGTTTAGCTTCAAATCCATGCGATACACAAGATTTAGCTTCAAATCAATGCGATGTAGAAGTTTTAGCTTCAAAACAATAAGAGGTAGAATGTTTAGATACAAATCAATAGAATTTACAAGGTTTAGCTTCAAATCAATGCGATGTAGAAGGTTTAGCTTCAAATCCATACGAAACACATGATTTAGCTTCAAATCAATTCGAAGGACAAGGCTTAGATTCAAATCCGTGCGAAACAAATGATTTAGCTTCAAATCAATGCGATGTAGAAGGTTCAGCTTCAAATCCATGCGACACATATGATTTAGCTTCAAATACTTGCGATATAAGTGATATAGCTTCAAAAGCTGGAGGAACAAACGAGGAAGCTTCAATTCCATGCGAAACAAATGATTTAACTTCAAATCAATGCTATGTAGAAGGTATAGCTGCAAATCCATGCGACACAGATGATTTAGCTTCAGATAATTGCGATATAAGTAATATAGCTTCAAATGCAGGCGAAACAAAGGATTTGGCTTCAAATAGAAGCGAAACACATGATTTAGTTTCAAATCAATGCGATGTAGAAGGTTTAGCTTCAAATCCATGCCATACACAAGATTTAGCTTCAAATCAATTCGAAGGACAAGGCTTAGATTCAAATCCATGCGAAACAAATGATTTAGCTTCAAATGACTGCGAAGTAGAAGGCTTAGCTTCAAATCCATGCAAAACAAATGGTTTAGCTACAAATACTTGTGATATACACCATTTAGCTATAATTGCATGCGAAACGAACGAGTTAGCTTCAAATCCATGCGATTCACATGATGTAGCTTCAAATCAATGCGATGTAGAAGGTTTAGCTTGAAATCCTTGCGAAACACATGATTTAGCTGCAAATCAATGTGATGTAGAAGGTTTAGCTTCAAAATCCACGCGATACACATGATTTAGCTTCAAACACATGCGATATAAGTGATGTACATTCAACTGCAGGCAAAACGAACGAGTTAACTTGAAATCCTTGCGAAAAACATGATTTAGCTGCAAATCAATGTGATGTAGAAGGTTTAGCTTCAAATCCATGCGATACACAAGATTTAGCTTCATATCAATGCGATGTAGAAGGTTTAGCTTCAAATCCATGCGAAACAAATGATTTAGCATCAGATACTTCTGATATAACTGATATAGCTTCAAATGCAGGGGAAACAAACGAGTTAGCATCAAACCCATGCAAAACACATGATTTAGCTGCAAATCAATGCGATGTAGAAGGTTTAGCTTCAAAACAATAAGAGGTAGAAGGTTTAGCTTCAAATCAATAGAATGTAGAAGGTTTAGCGTCCAATCAATGCGATGTAGAAGGTTTAGCTTCAAATCCATACGAAACACATGATTTACCTTCAAATCAATTCGAAGGACAAGGCTTAGATTCAAATCCATGCGAAACAAATGATTTAGCTTCAAATCAATACGATGTAGAAGGTTTAGCTTCAAATCCATGCGATACACATGATTTAGCTTCAAATCAATGCGATGTAGTAGGTTCAGCTTCAAATCCATGCGGCACATATGATTTAGCTTTAAATCCTTGCGATATAAGTGACATAGTTTCAAATGGAGGCAAAACGGACGAGTTAGCTTCAAATCCATGCGAGGCACATGATTTAGCTTCAAATCAATGCGATGTAGAAGGTTTCGCTTCAAATCCATGCCATACACAAGATTTAGCTTCAAATCAATCCGATGTAGTAGGTTCAGCTTCAAATCCATGCGACACATACGATTTAGCTTCAAATACTTGCGATATAAGTGATATAGCTTCAAAAGCTGTAGGAACAAACGAGGTAGCTTCAATTCCATGCGAGACACATGATTTAGTATCAAATCATTGCGATGTAGAATGTTCAGCTTCAAATCCACACGAAACACATGATTTAGCTTCAAATCAATTCGAAGTACAATGCTTAGCTTCAAACACTTGTGGTGTAAGTGATATAGCTTCAAATGAAGACTAATCAAACGAGTTAGCTTCAAAATCCACGCGATACACATGATTTAGCGTCAAATACTAGCGGTATACGTGATGTAGGTTCAACTGCATGCGAAACGAACGATTTAGCTTCAAATCCATGCGAAACACACGATTTATCTTCAAATCAATGCGATGTAGAAGGCTTAGCTTCAAATCCATGCGAAACAAATGGTTTAGCTAGAAATGCTTGTGATATACATTATTTAGCTACAACTGCATGTGAAACAAACGAGTTAGCTTCAAATCCATGCGAAACACACTATTTAGCTTCAAATCAATGCGATGTAGAAGGTTCAGGTTCAAATCCATGCGATTCAAATGGTTCATCTTCAAATACTTGTGAAAGACATGATTTAGCTTCAATTCCATGCGAAACAAATGATTTAGCTTCAAATCAATGCGAAGTAGAAGGCTTAGCTTCAAATCCATGCGATACACATGATTTAGCTTCGAATACTAGCGATATAAGTGATGTAGATTCAACTGCAGGCGAACCGAACGAGTTAGCTTCAAATCCATGCGAAACACATGATTTAGCTGCAAATCAATGTGATGTAGAAGGTTTAGCTTCAAAATCCACGCGATATACATGATTTAGCTTCAAACACATGCGATATAAGTGATGTACATTCAACTGCAGGCAAAACGAACGAGTTAGCTTGAAATCCTTGCGAAAAACATGATTTAGCTGCAAATCAATGTGATGTAGAAGGTTTAGCTTCAAATCCATGCGATACACAAGATTTAGCTTCATATCAATGCGATGTAGAAGGTTCAGCTTCAAATCCATGCGACACATATGATTTAGCTTCAAATACTTGCGATATAAGTGATATAGGTTCAAAAGCTGGAGGAACAAACGAGGTGGCTTCAATTCCATGCGAAACAAATGATTAAACTTCAATCAATGCGAAGTAGAAGGCTTAGCTTCACATCCATGCGGAACAAACGGATTAGCTACAAATACTTGTGATATACATTATTTAGCTACAACTGCATGCGGAACAAACGAGTTTGCTTCGAATCCATGCAAAACACACTATTTAGCTTCAAATCAATGCGATGTAGAAGGTTCAGGTTCAAATCCATGCGATTCAAATGGTTCATCTTCAAATACTTGTGAAAGACATGATTTAGCTTCAATTCCATGCGAAACAAATGATTTAGCTTCAAATCAATGCGAAGTAGAAGGCTTAGCTTCAAATCCATGCGATACACATGATTTAGCTTCGAATACTAGCGATATAAGTGATGTAGATTCAACTGCAGGCGAACCGAACGAGTTAGCTTCAAATCCATGCGAAACACATGATTTAGCTGCAAATCAATGTGATGTAGAAGGTTTAGCTTCAAAATCCACGCGATATACATGATTTAGCTTCAAACACATGCGATATATGTGATGTACATTCAACTGCAGGCAAAACGAACGAGTTAGCTTGAAATCCTTGCGAAAAACATGATTTAGCTGCAAATCAATGTGATGTAGAAGGTTTAGCTTCAAATCCATGCGATACACAAGATTTAGCTTCATATCAATGCGATGTAGAAGGTTCAGCTTCAAATCCATGCGACACATATGATTTAGCTTCAAATACTTGCGATATAAGTGATATAGGTTCAAAAGCTGGAGGAACAAACGAGGTGGCTTCAATTCCATGCGAAACAAATGATTAAACTTCAATCAATGCGAAGTAGAAGGCTTAGCTTCACATCCATGCGGAACAAACGGATTAGCTACAAATACTTGTGATATACATTATTTAGCTACAACTGCATGCGGAACAAACGAGTTTGCTTCAAATCCATGCGAAACGCATGATTTAGCTTAAAATCACTGCTATGTAGAAGGTTTAGCTGCAAATCCATGCGTCACAGATGATTTAGCTTCAGATAATTGCGATATAAGTAATATAGCTTCAAATGCAGACGAAACACATGATTTGGCTTCAAATCGAAGCGAAACACATGATTTGGTTTCAAATCAATGCGATGTAGATGGTTTAGCATCAAATCTGTGCGAAACAAATGATTTAGCTTCAAATACTCTCGATATTAGTGATGTAGCTTCAAATGCAGAAGAAACAAACGAGTTAGCTTCAAATTCATGCGAAACACATGATTTAGCTTCAAATGAATGCGAAGTAGAAGGCTTAGCTTCAAATCCATGCAAAACAAATGGTTTAGCTACAAATACTTGTGATATACACCATTTAGCTACAATTGCATGCGAAACGAACGAGTTAGCTTCAAATCCATGCGATTCACATGATGTAGCTTCAAATCAATGCGATGTAGAAGGTTTAGCTTCATATCCATGCGATACACAAGATTTAGCTTCAAATCAATGCGATGTACTAGGTTCAGCTTCAAATCCATGCGAAACAAATGATTTAGCTTCAAATGAATGCGAAGTAGAAGGCTTAGCTTCAAATCCATGCAAAACAATTGGTTTAGCTACAAATACTTGTGATATACATTATTTAGCTACAACGGCATGCGAAATAAACGAGATAGCTTCAAATCCATGCTATATACATGATTTAGCTTCAAATCAATGCGATGTAGAAGGTTTAGCTTCAAATCCATGCGATACACAAGATTTAGCTTCAAATCAATGCGATGTAGAAGATTTAGCTTCAAATCAATAAGAGGTAGAAGGTTCTGCTTCAAATCAATAGAATATAGAAGGTTTAGCTTCAAATCAATGCGATGTAGAAGGTTTAGCTTCAAAACCATACGAAACACATGATTTAGCTTCAAATCAAATCGAAGGACAAGGCTTTGATTCAAATCCATCCGAAACAAATGATTTAGCTTCAAATCAATGCGATGTAGAAGGTTTAGCAACAAATCCATGCGATACACATGATTTAGCTTCGAATACTTGCGATATAAGTGATATAGCTTCAAATACAGGCGAAACGAACGAGTTAGCTTCAAATCCATGCGAATCAAATGGTTTAGCTTCAAATACTTGTGATATACGTTATTTAGATTTAACTGCGTGCGCAACGAACGAGTTAGCTTCAAATCCATGCGAAACACATTATTTAGCTGCAAATCAATGCGATGAAGAAGGTTTAGATTCAAATCAATAGAATGTAGAAGGTTTAGCTTCAAGTCAATGCGATGTAGAAGGTTTAGCTTCAAGTCAATGCGATGTAGAAGGTTTAGCTTCAAATCCATACGAAACACATGATTTAGCTTCAAATCAATTCGAATGACAAGGCTTTGATTCAAATCCATGCGAAACAAATGATTTAGCTTCTAATCAATGCGATGTAGAAGGTTTAGCTTCAAATCCATGCGATACACATGATTTAGCTTCAAATACTTGCGATATAAGTGATATAGCTTCAAATACAGGCGAAACGAACGAGTTAGCTTAAAATCCACGCGATACACATGATTTAGCTTTAAATCAATGCGATGTAGATGGTTTAGCTTCAAATCCTTGACATACACAAGATTTAGCTTCAAATCAATGCGATGTAGAAGGTTTAGCTTCAAATCAATAAGAGGTAGAAGGTTCAGCTTCAAATCAATAGAATATAGAAGGTTTAGCTTCAAATCAATGCGATGTAGAAGGTTTAGCTTCAAATCCATACGAAACGCATGATTTAGCTTCAAATCAATTCGAAGGACAAGGCTTAGATTCAAATCCACGCGAAACAAATGATTTAGCTTCAAATGAATGCGAAGTAGAGGGCTTAGCTTCAAATCCATGCAAAACAAATGGTTTAGCTACAAATACTTGTGATATACATTATTTAGCTACAACTCCATGCGAAACAAACGAGATAGCTTCAAATCCATGCGAGAAACATGATTTAGCTTCAAATCAATGCGATGTAGAAGTTTTAGCTTCAAAACAATAAGAGGTAGAAGGTTTAGCTTCAAATCAATATAATGTAGAAGGTTTAGCTTCAAATCCATACGAAACACATGATTTAGCTTCAAATCAATTCGAAGGACAAGGCTTAGATTCAAATCCATGCGAAACAAATGATTTAGCTTCAAATCAATGCGATGTAGAGGATTTAGCTTCAAATCCATGCGGCACATATGATTTAGCTTTAAATACTTGCGATATAAGTGACATAGTTTCAAATGGAGGCGAAACGAACGAGTTAGCTTCAAATCCATGCGAAACACATGATTTAGCTTCAAATCAATTCGAAGGACAAGGCTTAGATTCAAATCCATGCAAAACAAATGATTTAGCTTCAAATGAATGCGAAGTAGAAGGCTTAGCATCAAATCCATGCAAAACAAATGGTTTAGCTACAAATACTTGTGATATACATTATTTAGCTACAACTGCATGCGAAATAAACGAGATAGCTTCAAATCCATGCTATATACATGATTTAGCTTCAAATCAATGCGATGTAGAAGGTTTAGCTTCAAATCCATGCGATACACAAGATTTAGCTTCAAATCAATGCGATGTAGAAGGTTTAGCTTCAAATCAATAAGAGGTAGAAGGTTCTGCTTCAAATCAATAGAATATAGAAGGTTTAGATTCAAATCAATGCGATGTAGAAGGTTTAGCTTCAAATCCATACGAAACACATGATTTAGCTTCAAATCAAATAGAAGGACAAGGCTTTGATTCAAATCCATGCGAAACAAATGATTTAGCTTCAAATCAATGCGATGTAGAAGGTTTAGCAACAAATCCATGCGATACACATGATTTAGCTTCGAATACTTGCGATATAAGTGATATAGCTTCAAATACAGGCGAAACGAACGAGTTAGCTTCAAATCCATGCGAAAGACATGATTCAGCTGCAAATCAATGCGATGTAGAAGGTTTAGCTTCAAATCCATGCGAACACATTATTTAGCTGCAAATCAGTGCGAAGTAGAAGGGTCGGGTTCAAATCAATGCGATTCAAATGGTTGTTCTTCAAATACTTGTGAAAGACATGATTTAGCTTCAACTGCATGCGAAACACATGATTTAGCTTTAAATCAATGCGATGTAGAAGGTTTAGCTTCAAATCCATGCAAAACACGTGATTTAACTTCCAATTAATGCGAAGTAGAAATCTTAGCTTCAAATCCATGCGAATCAAATGGTTTAGCTTCAAATACTTGTGATATACGTTATTTAGATTTAACGGCGTGCGCAACGAACGAGTTAGCTTCAAATCCATGCGAAACACATTATTTAGCTGCAAATCAATGCGATGAAGAAGGTTTAGCTTCAAATCAATAGAATGTAGAAGGTTTAGCTTCAAGTCAATGCGATGTAGAAGGTTTAGCTTCAAATCCATACGAAACACATGATTTAGCTTCAAATCAATTCGAAGGACAAGGCTTTGATTCAAATCCATGCGAAACAAATGATTTAGCTTCAAATCAATGCGATACACATGATTTAGCTTCAAATACTTGCGATATAAGTGATATAGCTTCAAATACAGGCGAAACGAACGAGTTATCTTCAAATCCATGCGAAACACATGATTTAGCTTCAAACCAATGCGATGTAGAAGGTTTAGCTTCAAATCCATGCGATACACAAGATTTAGCTTCAAATCAATGCGATGTAGTAGGTTCAGCTTCAAATCCATGCGACACATTCGATTTAGCTTCAAATACTTGCGATATAAGTGATATAGCTTCAAAAGCTGTAGGAACAAACGAGGTAGCTTCAATTCCATGCGAGAAACATGATTTAGCTTCAAATCAATGCGATGTAGAAGGTTTAGCTTCAAATGCATAACATACACAAGATTCAGCTTCAAATAAATTCGAAGGACAAGGCTTAGATTCAAATCCATGCGATACAAATGATTTAGCTTCAAATACTTGTGATATACATTATTTAGCTACAACTGCATGCGAAACAAACGAGATAGCTTCAAATCCATGCGAGAAACATGATTTAGCTTCAAATCAATGCGATGTAGAAGTTTTAGCTTCAAAACAATAAGAGGTAGAAGGTTTAGCTTCAAATCAATATAATGTAGAAGGTTTAGCTTCAAATCAATGCGATGTTGTAGGTTCAGCTTCAAATCCATGCGATATAAGTGATATAGCTTCAAAAGCAGGAGGAACAAACGAGGTAGCTTCAATTCTATGCGAAACAAATGATTTAGCTTCAAATCAATGCGAAGTAGAAGGCGTAGCTTCAAATCCATGCGAAACAAATGGTTTAGCTACAAATACTTGTGATATAGATTATTTAGCTACAACTGCATGCGAAACTAACGAGTTAGCTTCAAATCCATGCGAAACACACGATTTATCTTCAAATCAATGCGATGTAGAAAGTTTGCTTCAAATCCATGCGACACATATGATTTAGCTTCAAATCCATGCGAAACACATGATTCAGCTGCAAATCAATGCGATGTTGAAGGTTTATCTTCAAATCCTTGCGAAACACATTATTTAGCTGCAAATCAGTGCGAAGTAGAAGGGTCGGGTTCAAATCAATGCGATTCAAATGGTTCATCTTCAAATCCATGCGAAAGACATGATTCAGCTGCAAATCAATGCGATGTAGAAGGTTTAGCTTCAAATCCATGCGATACACAAGATTTAGCTTCAAATCAATGCGATGTAGAAGGTTTAGCTTCAAATCAATAAGAGGTAGAAGGTTCAGCTTCAAATCAATAGAATATAGAAGGTTTAGCTTCAAATCAATGCGATGTAGAAGGTTTAGCTTCAAATCCATACGAAACACATGATTTAGCTTCAAATCAATTCGAAGGACAAGGCTTAGATTCAAAACCATGCGAAACAAATGATTTAGCTTCAAATGAATGCGAAGTATAAGGCTTAGCTTCAAATCCATGCAAAACAAATGGTTTAGTTACAAATACTTGTGATATACATTATTTAGCTACAACTGCATGCGAAACAAACGAGATAGCTTCAAATCCATGCGAGAAACATGATTTAGCTTCAAATCAATGCGATGTAGAAGTTTTAGCTTCAAAACAATAAGAGGTAGAAGGTTTAGCTTCAAATCAATATAATGTAGAAGGTTTAGCTTCAATCAATGCGATGTAGAAGGTTTAGCTTCAAATCCATACGAAACACATGATTTAGCTTCAAATCAATTCGAAGGACAAGGCTTAGATTCAAATCCATGCGAAACAAATGATTTAGCTTCAAATCAATGCGATGTAGAAGGTTTAGCTTCAAATCCATGCGATGCACATGATTTAGCTTCAAATACTTGCGATATAAGTGATATAGCTTCAAATACAGGCGAAACGAACGAGTTAGCTTCAAATCCATGCGATACACATGATTTAGCTTCAAATCAATGCGATGTAGAAGGTTTAGCTTCAAATGCATGACATACACAAGATTCAGCTTCAAATCAATTCGGAGGACAAGTCTTAGATTCAAATCCATGCGAAACAAATGATTTAGCTTCAAAAGAATGCGAAGTAGAAGGCTTAGCTTCAAATCAATGCGATGTAGAAGGTTTAGCTTCAAATCAATAAGAGGTAGAAGGTTCTGCTTCAAATCAATAGAATATAGAAGGTTTAGCTTCAAATCAATGCGATGTAGAAGGTTTAGCTTCAAATCCATACGAAACACATGATTTAGCTTCAAATCAATTCGAAGGACAAGGCTTAGATTCAAATCCATGCGAAACAAATGATTTAGCTTCAAATGAATGCGAAGTAGAAGGCTTAGCTTCAAATCCATGCAAAACAATTGGTTTAGCTACAAATACTTGTGATATACATTATTTAGCTACAACGGCATGCGAAATAAACGAGATAGCTTCAAATCCATGCTATATACATGATTTAGCTTCAAATCAATGCGATGTAGAAGGTTTAGCTTCAAATCCATGCGAACACTTTATTTAGCTGCAAATCAGTGCGAAGTAGAAGGGTCGGGTTCAAATCATTGCGATTCAAATGGTTGTTCTTCAAATACTTGTGAAAGTCATGATTTAGCTTCAACTGCATGCGAAACACATGATTTAGCTTCAAATCAATGCGATGTAGAAGGTTTAGATTCAAATCCATGCAAAACACGTGATTTAACTTCCAATTAATGCGAAGTAGAAGGCTTAGCTTCAAATCCATGCGAATCAAATGGTTTAGCTTCAAATACTTGTGATATACGTTATTTAGATTTAACTGCGTGCGCAACGAACGAGTTAGCTTCAAATCCATGCGAAACACATTATTTAGCTGCAAATCAATGCGACGAAGAAGGTTTAGCTTCAAATCAATAGAATGTAGAAGGTTTAGCTTCAAGTTAATGCGATGTAGAAGGTTTAGCTTCAAGTCAATGCGATGTAGAAGGTTTAGCTTCAAATCCATACGAAACACATGATTTAGCTTCAAATCAATTCGAATGACAAGGCTTTGATTCAAATCCATGCGAAACAAATGATTTAGCTTCTAATCAATGCGATGTAGAAGGTTTAGCTTCAAATCCATGCGATACACATGATTTAGCTTCAAATACTTGCGATATAAGTGATATAGCTTCAAATACAGGCGAAACGAACGAGTTAGCTTAAAATCCACGCGATACACATGATTTAGCTTTAAATCAATGCGATGTAGATGGTTTAGCTTCAATCCTTGAGATACACAAGATTTAGCTTCAAATCAATGCGATGTAGAAGGTTTAGCTTCAAATCAATAAGAGGTAGAAGGTTCAGCTTCAAATCAATAGAATATAGAAGGTTTAGCTTCAAATCAATGCGATGTAGAAGGTTTAGCTTCAAATCCATACGAAACGCATGATTTAGCTTCAAATCAATTCGAAGGACAAGGCTTAGATTCAAATCCACGCGAAACAAATGATTTAGATTCAAATGAATGCGAAGTAGAGGGCTTAGCTTCAAATCCATGCAAAACAAATGGTTTAGCTACAAATACTTGTGATATACATTATTTAGCTACAACTGCATGCGAAACAAACGAGATAGCTTCAAATCCATGCGAGAAACATGATTTAGCTTCAAATCAATGCGATGTAGAAGGTTTAGCTTCAAATGCATACGAAACACATGATTTAGCTTCAAATCAATTCGAAGGACAAGGCTTATATTCAAATCCATGCGAAACAAATAATTTAGCTTCAAACCAATGCGATGTATAAGGTTTAGCTTCAAATCCATGCGATACACATGATTTAGCTTCAAATACTTGCGATATAAGTGATGTAGCTTCAAATACAGGCGAAACGAACGAGTTAGCTCCAAATCCATGCGAAACACATGATTCAGCTGCAAATCAATGCGATGTAGAAGGTTTAGCTTCAAATCCATGCGAAACAAATTATTTAGCTGCAAATAGGTGCGAAGTAGAAGGCTTGGGTTCAAATCAATGCGATTCAAATGGTTCATCTTCAAATACTTGTGAAAGACATGATTTAGCTTCAACTGCATGCGAAACACATGATTTAGCTGCAAATCAATGCGATGTAGAAGGTTTAGCTTCAAATCAATTAGAGGTAGAAGGTTCAGCTTCAAATCAAAAAAAAATATAGAAGGTTTAGCTTCAAATCAATGCGATGTAGAAGGTTTAGCTTCAAATCCATACGAAACAAATGGTTTTGCTACAAATACTTGTGATATACATTATTTAGATACAACTGCATGCGAAACAAACGAGATACCTTCAAATCCATGCTATATACATGATTTAGCTTCAAATCAATGCGATGTAGTAGGTTTAGCTTCAAATCCATGCGAAACACAAGATTTAGTTTCAAATCAATGCGATGTATTAGGTTCAGCTTCAAATCCATTCGACACATATGATTTAGCTTCAAATACTTGCGATATAAGTGATATAGCTTCAAAAGCAGGAGGAACAAACGAGGTAGCTTCAATTCCATGCGAAACAAATGATTTAGCTTCAAGTCAATGCGAAGTAGAAGGCGTAGCTTCAAATCCATGCGAAACAAATGGTTTAGCTACAAATCCTTGTGATATAGATTATTTAGCTACAACTGCATGCGAAACTAACGAGTTAGCTTCAAATCCATGCGAAACACACGATTTATCTTCAAATCAATGCGATGTAGAAAGTTTGCTTCAAATCCATGCGACACATATGATTTAGCTTCAAATCCATGCGAAACACATGATTCAGCTGCAAATCAATGCGATGTAGAAGGTTTATCTTCAAATCCTTGCGAAACACATTATTTAGCTGCAAATCAGTGCGAAGTAGAAGGGTCGGGTTCAAATCAATGCGATTCAAATGGTTCATCTTCAAATCCATGCGAAAGACATGATTCAGCTGCAAATCAATGCGATGTAGAAGGTTTAGCTCCAAATCCATGCGATACACAAGATTTAGCTTCAAATCAATGCGATGTAGAAGGTTTAGCCTCAAATCAATAAGAGGTAGAAGGTTCAGCTTCAAATCAATAGAATATAGAAGGTTTAGCTTCAAATCAATGCGATGTAGAAGGTTTAGCTTCAAATCCATACGAAACACATGATTTAGCTTCAAATCAATTCGAAGGACAAGGCTCAGATTCAAATCCATGCGAAACAAATGATTTAGCTTCAAATGAATGCGAAGTATAAGGCTTAGCTTCAAATCCATGCAAAACAAATGGTTTAGTTACAAATACTTGTGATATACATTATTTAGCTACAACTGCATGCGAAACAAACGAGATAGCTTCAAATCCATGCGAGAAACATGATTTAGCTTCAAATCAATGCGATGTAGAAGTTTTAGCTTCAAAACAATAAGAGGTAGAAGGTTTAGCTTCAAATCAATATAATGTAGAAGGTTTAGCTTCAAATCAATGCGATGTGAAAGGTTTAGCTTCAAATCCATGCGATACACAAGATTTAGCTTCAAATCAATGCGATGTAGAAGGTTTAGCTTCAAATCCACGCGAAACAAATGATTTAGCTTCAAACACTTGGGGTATAAGTGATATAGCTTCAAATGCAGACCAATCAAACGAGTTAGCTTCAAAATCCACGCGATACACATGATTTAGCTTCAATTACTTGCGATATAAGTGATGTAGGTTCAACTGCAGGCGAAACGAACCAGTTAGCTTCAAATCCATGCGAAACACATGATTTAGCTGCAAATCAATGTGATGTAGACGGTTTAGCTTCAAATCCATGCGATACACAAGATTTAGCTTCAAATCAATGCGATGTAGAAGGTTCAGCTTCAAATCCATGCGACACATATGATTTAGCTTCAAATACTTGCGATATAAGTGATATAGCTTCAAAAGTTGGAGGAACAAACGAGGTGGCTTCAATTCCATGCGAAACAAATGATTTAGCTTCAAATCAATGCGAAGTAGAAGGCGTAGCTTCAAATCCATGCGAAAGAAATGGCTTAGCTACAAATACTTGTGATATACATTATTTAGCTACAACTGCATGCGAAACTAACGAGTTAGCTTCAAATCCATGCGAAACACACGATTTATTTTCAAATCAATGCGATGTAGAAGGTTTGCTTCAAATCTATAAGAGGTAGATGGTTTAGCTTCAAATCAATGGAATATAGAAGGTTTAGCTTCAAATAAATGCGATGTAGAAGGTTTAGCTTCAAATCCATGCGATACACAAGATTTAGCTTCAAATCAATGCGATGTATTAGGTTCAGCTTCAAATCCATGCGACACATATGATTTAGCTTCAAATACTTGCGATATAAGTGATATAGCTTCAAAAGCTGTAGGAACAAACGAGGTAGCTTCAATTCCATGCGAGACACATGATTTAGCTTCAAATCAATGCGATGTAGAAGGTTTAGCATCATATCCAAGTGTAACACATGATTTAGCTTCAAATACTTGCGATATAAGTGATGTAGCTTCAAAAGCAGGAGGAACAAACGAGGTAGCTTCAATTCCATGCGAAACAAATGATTTAGCTTCAAATCAATGCGATGTAGAAGGCGTAGCTTCAAATCCATGCGAAACAAATGGTTTAGCTACAAATACTTGTGATATACATTATTTAGCTACAACTGCATGCGAAACTAACGAGTTAGCTTCAAATCCATGCGAAACACACGATTTATCTTTAAATCAATGCGATGTAGAAGGTTTGCTTCAAATCAATAAGAGGTAGATGGTTTAGCTTCAAATCAATAGAATATAGAAAGTTTAGCTTCAAATAAATGCGATGTAGAAGGTTTAGCTTCAAATCCATACGACACACATGATTTAGATTCAAATCAATTCGAAGGACAAAGCATAGATTCAAATCCATGCGAAACAAATGATTTAGCTTCAAATGAATGCGAAGTAGAAGGCTTGGCTTCAAATCCATGCAAACCAAATGGTTTAACTACAAATACTTGTGATATACATTATTTAGCTACAACTGCATGCGAAACAAACAAGTTAACTTCAAATCCATGCGATACACATGATTTAGCTTCAAATCAATGCGATGTAGAATGTTTAGCTTCAAATCCATGCCATACACAAGATTTAGCTTCAAATCAATGCGTTGTAGTAGGTTCAGCTTCAAATCCATGCGACACATATGATTTAGCTTCAAATACTTGCGATATAAGTGATATAGCTTCAAAAGCTGTAGGAACAAACGAGGTAGCTTCAATTCCATGCGAGACACATGATTTAGCTTCAAATCAATGCGATGTAGAAGGTTCAGCTTCAAATCCATACGAAACACATGATTTAGCTTCAAATCAATTCGAAGTACAATGCTTAGATTCAAATCCATGCGTAACAAATGAATTAGCTTCAAATGAATGCGAAGTAGAAGGCTTAGCTTCAAATCCATGCAAAACAAATGGTTTAGCTACAAATACTTGTGATATACATTATTTAGCTACAACTGCATGCGAAACGAACGAGTTAGCTTCAAATCCATGCGATACACATGATTTAGCTTCAAATCAATGCGATGTGGAAGGCTTAGCTTCAAATCCATGCGATACACAAGATTTAGCTTCAAATCAATGCGATGTAGTAGGTTCAGCTTCAAATCCACGCGAAACAAATGATTTAGCTTCAAACACTTGGGGTATAAGTGATATAGCTTCAACTGCAGGCGAAACGAACGAGTTAGCTTCAAATCCATACGAAACACATGATTTAGCTGCAAATCAATGTGATGTAGAAGGTTTAGCTTCATATCCATGCGATACACAAGATTTAGCTTCAAATCAATGCGATGTAGAAGGTTCAGCTTCAAATCCATGCGACACATATGATTTAGCTTCAAATACTTGCGATATAAGTGATATAGCTTGAAAACCTGGAGGAGCAAACGAGGTTGCTTCAATTCCATGCGAAACACATGATTTAGCTGCAAATCAATGCGATGTAGAAGGTTTAGCTTCAAAACAATAAGAGGTAGAAGGTTTAGCTTCAAATCAATAGAATGTAGTAGGTTTAGCTTCAAATCAATGCGATGTAGAAGGTTTAGCTTCAAATCCATACGAAACACATGATTTAGCTTCAAATCAATTCGAAGGACAAGGCTTAGATTCAAATCCATGCGAAACAAATGATTTAGCTTCAAATCAATGCGATGTAGAAGGTTTAGCTTCAAATCCATGCGATACACAAGATTTAGCTTCAAATCAATGCGATGTAGTAGGTTCAGCTTCAAATCCATGCGAAACACATGATTTAGCTTCAAATAGATGCGAAGTAGAAGGAGTAGCTTCAAATCCATGCAAAACAAATGGTTTAGCTACGAATACTTGTGATATACATTATTTAGCTACAACTGCATGCGAAACTAACGAGTTAGCTTCAAATCCATTCGCGACACATGATTTAACTTCTAATCAATGCGATGTAGAAGGTTTAGCTTCAAATCCACGCGAAACAAATGATCTAGCTTCAAACACTTGGGGTATAAGTGATATAGCTTCAAATGCAGACTAACCAAACCAGTTAGCTTCAAAATCCACGCGATACACATGATTTAGCTTCAAACACTTGCGATATAAGTGATGTAGATTCAACTGCAGGCTAATCGAACGAGTTAGCTTCAAATCCATGCGAAACACATGATTTAGCTATAAATCAATGTGATGTAGAAGGTTTAGCTTCAAATCCATGCGATACACAAGATTTAGCTTCAAATCAATGCGATGTAGAAGGTTTGGCTTCAGATCCATGCGACACAAATGATTTAGCTTCAAATACTTGCGATATAAGTGACATAGCTTGAAAAGCTGTAGGAACAAACGAGGTAGCTTCAATTCCATGCGAGACACATGATGTAGCTTCAAATCAATGCGAAGTAGAAGGCGTAGATTCAAATCCATGCGAAACAAATGGTTTAGCTACAAATACTTGTGATATACATTATTTAGCTACAACTGCATGCGGAAATAACGAGTTAGCTTCAAATGAATGCGAAGTAGAAGGCTTAGCATCAAATCCATGCGATGTAGAAGGTTTAGCTTCATATCAATAAGAGGTAGAAGGTTTAGCTTCAAATCAATAGAATATAGTAGGTTTAGCTTCAAATCAATGCGATGTAGAAGGTTTAGCTTCAAATTCAAGCGTAACACATGATTTAGCTTCAAATACTTGCGATATAAGTGATATAGCTTCGAATACCGGCGAAACGAACGAGTTAGCTTCAAATCCATGCGAAACACATGATTCAGCTGCAAATCAATTCAATGTAGAAGGTTTAGCTTCAAATCCATGAGAAACACATTATTTAGCTGCAAATCAGTGCGAACTAGAAGGCTCGGGTTCAAATCAATGAAATTCAAATGGTTCATCTTCAAATACTTGTGAAAGACATGACTTAGATTCAACTGCATGCGAAACACATGATTTAGCTGCAAATCAATGCGATGTAGAAGGTTTAGCTTCAAAACAATAAGAGGTAGAAGGTTTAGCTTCAAATCAATAGAATGTAGTAGGTTTAGCTTCAAATCAATGCGATGTTGAAGGTTTAGCTTCAAATCCATGCGATACACAAGATTTAGCTTGAAATCAATGCGATGTAGTAGGTTCAGCTTCAAATCCATGCGACACATATGATTTAGCTTCAAATACTTGCGATATAAGTGATATAGCTTCAAAAGCTGGAGGAACAAACGAGGTTGCTTCAATTCCATGCGAAACACTTGATTTAGCTTCAAATCAATGCGAAGTAGAAGGCGTAGCTTCAAATCCATGCAAAACAAATGATTTAGCTACGAATACTTATGATATACATTATTTAGCTACATCTGCATGCGAAACTAACGATTTAGCTTCAAGTCCATGCGAAACACACCATTTATCTTCAAATCAATGCGATGTAGAAGGTTTAGCTTCAAATCAATAAGAGGTAGATGGTTTAGCTTCAAATCAATAGAATATAGAAGGTTTAGCTTCAAATAAATGCGAAGTAGAAGGTTTAGCTTCAAATCCATACGACACACATGATTTAGATTCAAATCAATTCGAAGGACAAGGCTTAGATTCAAATCCATGCGAAACAAATGATTTAGCTTCAAATGAATGCGAAGTAGAAGGCTTGGCTTCAAATCCATGCAAAACAAATGGTTTAACTACAAAAACTTGTGATAAACATTATTTAGCTACAACTGCATGCGAAACAAACGAGTTAACTTCAAATCCATGCGAAACACCCGATTTATCTTCAAATCAATGCGATGTCGAAGGTTTAGCTTCAAATCAATAAGAGGTAGAAGGTTTAGCTTCAAATCAATAGAATATAGAAGGTTTATCTTCAAATCAAAGCGATGTAGAAGGTTTAGCTTCAAATCCATGCGATACACAAGATTTAGCTTCAAATCAATGCGATGTAGTAGGTTCAGCTTCAAATCCATGCGATATAAGTGATATAGCTTCAAAAGCAGGAGGAACAAACGAGTTAGCTTCAAATCCATGCGAAACACATGATTTAGCTTGAAATCAATTCGAAGGACATGGATTAGATTCAATTCCAAGCGAAACAAATGATTTAGCTTCAAATGAATGCGAAGTAGAAGGCTCAGCATCAAATCCATGCGAAACACATGATTAAGATTCACATCAAAGCGATGTAGATGGTTTGCTTCAAATCCATGCGATACACAAGATTTAGCTTCAAGTCAATGCGATGTAGTAGCTTCAGCTTCAAATCCATGCGATATAAGTGATATAGCTTCAAAATCTGTAGGAACAAACGAGGTAGATTCAATTCCATGCGAGACACATGATTTAGCTGCAAATCAATGCGATGAAGAAGGTTTAGCTTCAAATCCATGCGAAACAAATGATATAGCTTCAAACACTTGGGGTGTAAGTGATATAGCTTCACATGAAGACTAATCAAACGAGTTAGCTTCAAAATCCACGCCATACACATGATTTAGCTTCAAATCAATGCGATGAAGAAGGTTTAGCTTCAAATCCATGCGAAACAAATGATTTAGCTTCAAATCAATGCGAAGTAGAAGGCGTAGCTTCAAATCCATGCGAAACAAATGGTTTAGCTACAAATACTTGTGATATACATTATTTAGTTACAAGTGCATGCGAAACGAACGAGTTAGCTTCAAATCCATGCGAAACACACGATTTAGCTACAAAGCAATGCGATGTAGAAGGTTTAGCTTCAAATCCAAGCGAAACACATGATTTAGCTTCTAATACTTGTGATATAAGTGATCTAGCTTCAAATACAGGCGAATCGAACGAGTTAGCTTCAAATCCATGCGAAGCAAATGATTTAGCTTCAAATCAATGCGAAGTAGAAGGCGTAGCTTCAAATCCATGCGAAACAAATGATTTAGCTTCAAATGAATGCGAAGTAGAAGGCTTAGCTTCAATTCCATGCAAAACAAATGGTTTAGCTACATATACTTGTGATGTAAGTGATCTAGCTTCAAATACAGGCGAAACGAACGAGTTACCTTCAAATCCATGCGAAACAAATGATTTAGCTTCAAATCAATGCGAAGTAGAAGGCGTAGCTTCAAATCCATGCGAAACAAATGGTTTAGCTACAAATACTTGTGATATACATTATTTAGCTACAACTGGAAGCGAAACGAACGAGTTAGCTCCAAATCCATGCGAAACACATGATTTAGCCTGCAAATCAATGCGACGTGGAAGGTTTAGCTACAAATCCATGCGAAACGAATGATTTAGCTTCAGATACTGGCGATAAAAGTGATACAGCATCAAATGCATGAGAAACAAACGAGTTAGCTTCAAATCCATGCAAAACACATGATTAAGCTTCAAATCAATGCTATGTAGATGTTTTAGCTTCAAATCCAAGCTAAACAAATGATTTAGCTTCAGATACATGCGATGTAAGTGATATAGCCTCAAATGCAGACGAAACAAACGAGTTAGCTTGAAATCTAAGCGAAAGAAATGACTTAGCTTAAAATCGATGCGTTGTAGATGGCTTAGCTTCAAATGCAAGCGAATCACATGATTTAGCTTCAAATCAATGCGATGTAGAAGGTTTACCTTCAAATCAATAAGAGGTAGAATGTTTAGCTTCAAATCAATAGAATGAAGAAGGTTTAGCTTCAAATCAATAGAATGTAGAAGGTTTAGCTTCAAATCCATGCGAAACACATTATTTAGCTGCAAATCAGTGCGAAGTAGAAGGCTCAGGTTCAAATCCATGCGATTCAAATGTTTCATCTTCAAATACTTGTAAAAGACATGATTTAGCTTCAACTCCATGCGAAACAAACGAGTTAGCTTCAAATCAATGCGATGTAGAAAGTTTAGCTTCAAATCCATGCGACACAAATGGTTCAGCTAGAAATACTTGTGATATACATTATTTAGCTACAACAGCATGCCAAACGAACGAGTTAGCCTCAAATCCATGCGAAACGCACGATTTAGCTTCAAATCAATGCGATGTAGAAGGTTTAGCTTCAAATACAAGCGAAACACATGATTTAGCTTCAAATACTTGCGATATAAGCGATCTAGCTTCGAATACAGGCGAAACGAACGAGTTAGTTTCAAATCCATGCGAAACACATGATTAAGCTTCAAATCAATGCTATGTAGAAGATTTAGCTTCAAATCCAAGTTAAACAAATGATTTAGCTTCAGATCAATTCGAAGGACAAGGCTTAGATTCAAACCCATGTGAAACAAATGATTTAGCTTCAAATGAATGCGAGGCAGAAGGCTTAGCTTCAAATTCATGCAAAACAAATGGTTTAGCTACAAATACTTGTGATATACTTTATTTAGCTACAACTGCGTGCGAAACAAACGAGATAGCTTCAAATCCATGCTATATACATAATTTAGCTTCAAATCAATGCGGTGTAGAAGGTTTTGCTTCAAATCCATGCGACACAAATGACTTAGCTTCAGATTCATGCGATATAAGTGATATAGCTACAAATGAATGCGAAACAAAAGAGTAAGCTTCAAAACCATGCGAAACACGTAATTTTTGCTTCAAATCAATGCGATTTAGAAGGTTTAGCTTCAAATCCATGCGAAACAAATGATTTAGCATCAGATACTTGCGATATGATTGATATAGCTTCAAATGCAGGGGAAACAAACGGGTTAGCTTCAACTCAATGCGAAACACATGATTTAGCTGCAAATCAATGTGATGTAGAACTGTTTAGCTTCAAATCCATGCGATACACAAGATTTAGCTTCAAATCATTGCGATGTAGAAGGTTCAGCTTCAAATCCATGCGACACAAATGATATTGCATCAGATACATGCGATATAAGTGATATAGTTTCAAATGCATGCGAAACAAACGAGTTAGCTTCAGAACCAAACGAAACACATAATTTAGCTTCAAATCAATGCGATGTAGAAGGTTTAGCTTCAAATTCATGCGAAACAAATGGTTTAGCTAGAAATACTTGTGATATACATTATTTAGCTACAACAGCATGCGAAACGAACGAGTTATCCTCAAATCCATGCGAAACGCACGATTTTGCTTCAAATCAATGCGATGTAGAAGGTTTAGCTTCAAATGCAAGCGAAACACATGATTTAGCTACAAATACTTGCGATATAAGCGATCTAGCTTCAAATCCATGCGAAACACATTATTTTAGCTGCAAATCAGTGCGAAGTTGAAGGCTCAGGTTCAAATCCATGCGATTCAAATGTTTCATCTTCAAATACTTGTGAAAGACATGATATAGCTTCAACTACATGCGAAACAAACGAGTTAGCTTCAAATCAATGCGATGTAGAAAGTTTAGCTTCAAATCCATGCGAAACAAATGGTTTAGCTACAAATACTTGTGATATACATTATTTAGCTACAAGTGCATGCGAAACGAACGAGTTAGCTTCAAATCCATGCGAATCACATGATTTAGCTTCAAATCAATGCGATGTAGAAGGTTTACCTTCAAATCAGTAAGAGGTAGAATGTTTAGCTTCAAATCAATAGAATGTAGAAGGTTTAGCTTCAAATCAATAGAATGTAGAAGGATTAGCTTCAAATCCATGCGAAACACATTATTTAGCTGCAAATCAGTGCGAAGTAGAAGGCTCAGGTTCAAATCCATGCGATTCAAATGTTTCATCTTCAAATACTTGTGAAAGACATGATTTAGCTTCAACTCCATACGAAACAAACGAGTTAGCTTCAATTCAATGCGATGTAGAAAGTTTAGTTTCAAATCCATGCGAAACAAATGGTTTAGCTAGAAATACTTGTGATATACATTATTTAGCTACAACAGCATGCGAAACGAACGAGTTAGCCTCAAATCCATGCGAAACGCACGATTTAGCTTGAAATCAATGCGATGTAGAAGGTTTAGCTTCAAATCCATTCGAAACACATTATTTAGCTGCAAATCAGTGCGAAGTAGAAGGCTCGGGTTCCAATCAATGTGATTCAAATTGTTCATCTTCAAATACTTGTGAATGACGTGATTGAGCTCCAACTGCATGCGAAACACATGATTTAGCTTCAAATCAATGCGATGTAGAAGGTTTAGCTTCAAATCCATGCAAAACACGTGATTTATCTTCCAATTAATGCGAAGTAGAAGGCTTAGCTTCAAATCCATGCGAATTAAATGGTTTAGCTTCAAATACTTGTGATATACGTTATTTAGATTTAACTGCATGCGCAACGAACGAGTTAGCTTCAAATCCATGCGAAACACATGATTTAGCTTCAAATCAATGCGATGAAGAAGGTTTAGCTTCAAATCCATGCGAAACACATTATTTAGCTGTAAATCAGTGCGATGTAGTAGGTTCAGCTTCAAATCCATGCGATTCAAATGTTTCATCTTCAAATACTTGTGAAAGACATGATTTAGCTTCAACTCCATGCGAAACAAACGAGTTAGCTTCAATTCAATGCGATGTAGAAAGTTTAGCTTCAAATCCATGCGAAACAAATGGTTTAGCTAGAAATACTTGTGATATACATTATTTAGCTACAACAGCATGCGAAACGAACGAGTTAGCCTCAAATCCATGCGAAACGCACGATTTAGCTTGAAATCAATGCGATGTAGAAGGTTTAGCTTCAAATGCAAACGAACCACATGATTTAGCTTCTAATACTTGCGATATAAGTGATCTAGCTTCAAATACTGGCGAAACGAACGAGTTAGCTTCAAATCCATGCGAAGCAAATGATTTAGCTTCATATCAATGCGACGTAGAAGGCGTAGCTTCAAATCCATGCGAAACAAATGATTTAGCTTCAAATCAATGCGAAGTAGAAGGCGTAGCTTCAAATCCATGCGAAACAAATGGTTTAGATACAAATACTTGTGATATACATCATTTAGCTACAACTGCAAGCGAAACGAACGAGTTAGCTTCAAATCCATGCGAAACAAATGATTTAGCTTCAAATCAATGCGAAGTAGAAGGCGTAGCTTCAAATCCATGCGAAGTAGAAGGCGTAGCTTCAAATCCATGCGAAACAAATGATTTAGCTTCAGATACTGGCGAGAAAAGTGATACAGCATCAAATGCATGCGAAACAAACGAGTAAGCTTCAAATCCATGCAAAACACATGATTAAGCTTCAAATCAATGCTATGTAGAAGATTTAGCTTCAAATCCAAGCTAAACAAATGATTTAGCTTCAGATCCTTCGATGTAAGTGATATAGCCTCAAATGCTGACGAAACAAACGAGTTAGCTTGAAATCTAAGCGAAAGAAATGATTTAGCCTAAAATCGATGCGATGTAGATGGTTTAGCATCAAATCAATAAGAGGTAGAAAGTTTAGCTTCAAATCATTAGAATGTATAAGGTTTAGCTTCAAATCCATGCGAAACACATTATTTAGCTGCAAATCAGTGCGAAGTAGAAGGCTCAGGTTCAAATCCATGCGATTCAAATGTTTCATCTTTAAATACTTGTGAAAGAGATGATTTAGCTTCAACTCCATGCGAAACAAACGAGTTAGCTTCAAATTCATTGGAAACACATGATTTAGCTGCAAATCAATGCGATGTAGAAGGTTTAGCTTCAAATTCATGCGATACACAAGATTTAGCTTCAAATCAATGCGATGTAGAAGGTTTAGCTTCAAACCCATACGAAACACATGATTTAGCTTCAAATCAATTCGCAGGACAAGACTTAGATTCAAATCCATGCGAAACAAATGATTTAGCTTCAAATCAATGCGATGCAGTAGGTTTAGCTTCAAACCCATGCGATACACATGATTTAGCTTCAAATACTTGCGATATAAGTGATCTAGCTTCAAATACAGGCGAAACGAACGAGTTAGCTTCAAATCCATGCGAAACACATGATTCAGCTGCAAATCAATGCGATGTAGAAGGTTCAGCTTCAAATCCATGCGAAACACATGATATAGCTTCAAACACTTGAGGTATAAATGATATAGCTTCAAATGAAGACTAATCAAACGAGTTAGCTTCAAAATCCACGCCATACACATGATTTTGCTTCAAATATTAGCGATGTAGAAGGTTTAGCTTCAAATCCATGCGATACACAAGATTTAGCTTCAAATCAATGCGATGTAGTAGGTTCAGCTTCAAATCCATGCGACACATATGATTTAGCTTCAAATACTTGCGATATAAATGATATAGCTTCAAAAGCTGTAGGAACGAACGAGGTAGCTTCAATTCCATGCGAGACACATGATTTTGCTTCAAATCAATGCGATGTAGAAGGTTTAGCTTCATATCCAAGTGTAACACATGATTTAGCTTCAAATATTTGCGATATAAGTGATATAGCTTCGAATACAGGCGAAACGAACGAGTTAGCTTCAAATCCATGCGAAACACATGATTCAGCTGCAAATCAATGCAATGTAGAAGGTATAGCTTCAAATCCATGCGAAACACATTATTTAGCTGCAAATCTGTGCGAAGTAGATGGCTCGGGTTGAAATCAATGCGATTCAAATGGTTCATCTTCAAATAGTTGTGAAAGACATGATTTAGCTTCAACTGCATGCGAAACACATGAATTAGCTTCAAATCAATGCGATGTAGAAGGTTTAGCTTCAAATCCATGCGATACACATGATTTAGCTTCAAATACTTGCAATATAAGTGATCTAGCTTCAAATACAGGCGAAACGAACGAGTTAGCTTCACATCCTTGCGAAACACATGATTCAGCTGCAAACCAATGCGATGTAGAAGGTTCAGCTTCAAATCCATGCCAAACACATGATTTGGATTCAAATCCATGGGATGTAGAAGGTTTAACTTCAAATACATGCGGAACACATTATTTAGCTGCAAATAGGTGCAAAGTAGAAGGCGCGGGTTCAAATCAATGCGATACACAAGATTTAGCTTCAAATCAATGCGATGTAGTAGGTTCAGCTTCAAATCCTTGCGACACATATGATTTAGCTTCAAATACTTGCGATATAAGTGATATAGCTTCAAAAGCTGTAGGAACAAACGAGGTAGCTTCAATTCCATGCGAGAAACATGATTTAGCTTCAAATCAATGCGATGTAGAAGGTTCAGCTTCAAATTCACGCGAAACATATGATTTAGCTTCAAACACTTGGGGTATAAGTGATATAGCTTCAAATGCAGACTAATCAAACGATTTAGCTTCAAAATCCAAGCGATACACATGATTTAGCTTCAAATATTTGCGATATAAGTGATGTAGATTCAACTGCAGGCGAAACGAACGAGTTAGCTTCAAATCCATGCGAAACACATGATTTAACTGCAAATCAATGCGAAGTAGAAGGTTTAGCTTCAAAACAATAAGAGGTAGAAGGTTTAGCTTCAAATCAATAGAATGCAGAAGGTTTCGCTTCAAATCAATGCGATGTAGAAGGTTTAGCTTCAAATCCATACGACACACATGATTTAGATTCAAATCAATTCGAAGGACAAGGCATAGATTCAAATCCATGCGAAACAAATGATTTAGCTTCAAATGAATGCGAAGTAGAAGGCTTGGCTTCAAATCCATGCAAAACAAATGGTTTAACTACAAATACTTGTGATATACATTATTTAGCTACAACTGCATGCGAAACGAACGAGTTAGCTTCAAATCTATGCGATACACATGATTTAGCTTCAAATCAATGCGATGTAGAAGGTTTAGCTTCATGTCCATACGAAACACATGATTTAGCTTCAAATCAATTCGAAGGACAAGGCTTAGATTCAAATCCATGCAAAACAATTGGTTTAGCTACAAATACTTGTGATATACATCATTTAGCTACAACTGCATGCGAAACGAACGAGTTAGCTTCAAATCCATGCTATATACATGCTTCAGCTTCAAATCAATGCGATGTAGAAGGTTTAGCTTCAAATCCATGCGATACATAAGGTTTAGCTTCAAATCAATTCGAA
Source organism: Megalopta genalis (assembly GCF_051020955.1). Taxonomy (NCBI): domain Eukaryota; kingdom Metazoa; phylum Arthropoda; class Insecta; order Hymenoptera; family Halictidae; genus Megalopta; species Megalopta genalis. The sequence goes on from NW_027476735.1 coordinate 85,356, forward strand.
GGACAAGGCTTAGCTTCAAATCCATGCGAATCAAATGGTTTAGCTTCAAGTACTTGTGATATACGTTATTTAGATTTAACTGCATGCGCAACGAACGAGTTAGCTTCAAATCCATGCGAAATTGATTTAGCTTCAAATCAATGCGATGTAGTAGGTTTAGCTTCAAATCCATGCAAAACACGTCATTTAACGTCCAATTAATGCGACGTAGACGGCTTAGCTTCAAATCCATGCGAATCAAATGGTTTAGCTTCAAATACTTGTGATATACGTTATTAAGATTTATCTGCATGCGCAACGAACGAGTTAGCTTCAAATCCATGCGAAACACATGATTTAGCTTCAAATCAATGCTATGTAGAAGGTTTAGCTGCAAATCCATGCGTCACAGATGATTTAGCTTCAGATAATTGCGATATAAGTAATATAGCTTCAAATGCAGACGAAACACATGATTTGGCTTCAAATCGAAGCGAAACACATGATTTAGTTTCAAATCAATGCGATGTATATGGTTTAGCTTCAAATCTGTGCGAAACCAATGATTTAGCTTCAAATACTCTCGATATTAGTGATGTAGCTTCAAATGCAGAAGAAACAAACGAATTAGCTTCAAATTCATGCGAAACACATGATTTAGCTGCAAATCAATGTGATGTAGAAGGTTTAACTTCAAATCCATGCGATACACAAGATTTATATTCAAATCAATGCGATGTAGAAGGTTCAGCTTCAAATCCATGTGACACATATGATTTAGCTTCAAATACTTGCGATATAAGTGATATAGCTTCAAAAGCTGGAGGAACAAACGAGGAAGCTTCAATTCCATGCGAAACAAATGATTTAACTTCAAATCAATGCTATGTAGAAGGTATAGCTGCAAATCCATGCGACACAGATGATTTAGCTTCAGATAATTGCGATATAAGTAATATAGCTTCAAATGCAGGCGAAACAAAGGATTTGGCTTCAAATCGTAGCGAAACACATGATTTAGTTTCAAATCAATGCGATGTAGAAGGTTTAGCTTCAAATCCATGCCATACACAAGATTTAGCTTCAAATCAATTCGAAGGACAAGGCTTAGATTCAAATCCATGCGAAACAAATGATTTAGCTTCAAATGAATGCGAAGTAGAAGGCTTAGCTTCAAATCCATGCAAAACAAATGGTTTAGCTACAAATACTTGTGATATACACCATTTAGCTACAATTGCATGCGAAACGAACGAGTTAGCTTCAAATCCATGCGATTCACATGATGTAGCTTCAAATCAATGCGATGTAGAAGGTTTAGCTTCAAATCCATGCGATACACAAGATTTAGCTTCAAATCAATGCGATGTACTAGGTTCAGCTTCTAATACATGCGACACATATGATTTAGCTTCAAATACTTGCGATATAAGTGATATAGCTTCAAAAGCTGTAGGAACAAACGAGGTAGCTTCAATTCCATGCGATACACATGATTTAAATTCAAATCCATGGGATGTAGAAGGTTTAGCTTCAAATCCAAACGAAACACATGATTTAGCTTCAAATCAATTCGAAGGACAAGGCTTAGATTCAAATGCATGCGAAACAAATGATTTAACTTCAAATCGATGCGAAGTAGAAGGCTTAGCTTCAGATCCATGCGAAACACATGATTCAGCTGCAAATCAATGCGATGTAGAAGGTTCAGCTTCAAATCCATGCGAAACAAATGATATAGCTTCAAACACTTCGGGTATAAATGATATAGTTTCAAATGAAGACTAATCAAACGAGTTAGCTTCAAAATCCACGCGACACACATGATTTAGCTTCAAATATTAGCAATGTAGAAGGTTTAGCTTCAAATCCATGCGATACACAAGATTTAGCTTCAAATCAATGCGATGTAGTAGGTTCAGCTTCAAATCCATGCGACACATCTGATTTAGCTTCAAATACTTGCGATATAAGTGATATAGATTCAAAAGCTGTAGGAACAAGCGAGGTAGCTTCAATACCATGCGAGAAACATGATTTAGCTTCAAATCAATGCGATGTAGAAGGTTTAGCTTCAAATTCACGCGAAACATATGATTTAGCTGCAAATACTTGCGATATAAGTGATGTAGATTCAACTGCAGTCGAAACGAATGAGTTAGCTTCAAATCCATGCGAAACACATGATTTAGCTGCAAATCAATGCGATGTAGAAGGATTAGCTTCCAATCCATGCGAAACACATTATTTAGCTGCAAATCAGTGCGAAGTAGAAGGCTTGGGTTCAAATCAATGCGACACAAATGGTTCATCTTCAAATACTTGTGAAAGACATGATTTAGCTTCAACTGCATGCGAAACACATGATTTAGCTGCAAATCAATGCGATGAAGGAGGTTTAGCTTCAAATCCATGCGAAACAAATGATATAGCTTGAAACACTTGGGGCATAAATGATATAGCTTCAATTGAAGACTAATCAAACGAGTTAGCTTCAAAATCCACGCGATACACATGATTTAGCTACAAATATTAGCGATATAAGTGATGTAGATTAAACTGCAGGCGAAACGAACGAGTTAGCTTCAAATCCATGCGAAACACATGATTTATCTGCAAATCAATGCGATGTAGAAGGTTTAGTTTCAAATCCATGCGATACACAAAATTTAGCTTCAAATCAATGCGATGTAGAGGGTTTAGCTTCAAATCCATGCAAAACACGTGATTTAACTTCCAATTAATGCGAAGTAGAAGGCTTAGCTTCAAATCCATGCAAGACAAATGGTTTAGCTACAAATACCTGTGATATACATCATTTAGCTACAACTGCATGCTATACGAACGAGTTAGCTTCAAATCCATGAGATTCACATGATTTAGCTTCAAATCAATGCTATGTAGAAGGTTTAGCTTCAAATCCATGCGATACACAAGATTTAGCTTCAAATCAGTGCGATGTAGAAGGTTTAGCTTCAAATCAATAAGAGGTAGAAGGTTCTGCTTCAAATCAATAGAATATAGAAGGTTTAGCTTCAAATCAATGCGATGTAGAAGGTTTAGCTTCAAATCCATACGAAAGACAAGATTTAGCTTCAAATCAATTCGAAGGACAAGGCTTAGATTCAAATCCATACGAAACAAATGATTTAGCTTCAAATGAATGCGAAGTAGAAGGCTTAGATTCAAATCCATGCAAAACAAATGGTTTAGCTACAAATACTTGTGATATACATTATTTAGCTACAACTGCATGCGAAATAAACGAGATAGCTTCAAATCCATGCTATATACATGATTTAGCTTCAAATCAATGCGATGTAGAAGGTTTAGCTTCAAATCCATGCGATACACAAGATTTAGCTTCAAATCAATGCGATGTAGTATGTTCAGCTTCAAATCCATGCGACACATTCGATTTAGCTGCAAATACTTGCGATATAAGTGATATAGCTTCAAAAGCTGTAGGAACAAACGAGGTAGCTTCAATTCCATGCGAGAAACATGATTTAGCTTCAAATCAATGCGATGTAGAAGTTTTAGCTTCAAAACAATAAGAGGTAGAAGGTTTAGCTTCAAATCCATGCGAAACAAATGATATAGCTTCAAATACTTCGGGTATAAATGATATAGTTTCAAATGGAGACTAATCAAACGAGTTAGCTTCAAAATCCACGCGATACACATGATTTAGCTTCAAATATTAGCGATGTAGAAGGTTTAGCTTCAAATCCATGAGATACACAAGATTTAGCTTCAAATCAATGCGATGTAGTAGGTTCAGCTTCAAATCCATGCGACACATCTGATTTAGCTTCAAATACTTGCGATATAAGTGATATAGCTTCAAAAGCTGTAGGAACAAGCGAGGTAGCTTCAATACCATGCGAGAAACATGATTTAGCTTCAAATCAATGCGATGTAGAAGGTTTAGCTTCAAATTCACGCGAAACATATGATTTAGCTTCAAACACTTGGGGTATAAGTGATATAGCTTCAAATGCAGACTAATCAAACGATTTAGCTTCAAAATCCACTCGTTACACATGATTTAGCTGCAAATACTTGCGATATAAGTGGTGTAGATTCAACTGCAGGCGAAACGAACGAGTTAGCTTCAAATCCATGCGAAACACATGATTTAGCTGCAAATCAATGCGATGTAGAAGGTTTAGCTTCAAAACAATAAGAGGTAGAAGGTTTAGCTTCAAATCAATAGAATGTAGAAGGTTTCGCTTCAAATCAATCCGATGTAGAAGGTTTAGCTTCAAATCCATACGAAACACATGATTTAGCTTCAAATCATTTCGAAGGACAAGGCTTAGATACAAATCCATGCGAAACAAATGATTTAGCTTCAAATCAATGCGATGTAGAAGGTTTAGATTCAAATCCATGCGATACACACGATTTAGCTTCAAATCAATGCGATGTAGTAGGTTCAGCTTCAAATCCATGCGGCACATATGATTTAGCTTTAAATACTTGCGATATAAGTGACATAGTTTCAAATGGAGGCGAAACGAACGAGTTAGCTTCAAATCCATGCGAGACACATGATTTAGCTTCTAATCAATGCGATGTAGAAGGTTTAGCTTCAAATCCACGCGAAACAAATGATTTAGCTTCAAACACTTGGGGTATAAGTGATATAGCTTCAAATGCAGACTAATCAAACGAGTTAGCTTCAAAATCCACGCGATACACATGATTTAGCTTCAAACACTTGCGATATAAGTAATGTAGATTCAACTGCAGGCAAAACGAACGAGTTAGCTTCAAATCCATGCGATACACAAGAGTTAGCTTCAAATCAATGCGATGTAGAAGGTTCAGCTTCAAATCCATGTGACACATATGATTTAGCTTCAAATAGTTGCGATATAAGTGATATAGCTTCAAAAGTTGGAGGAACAAACGAGGTGGCTTCAATTCCATGCGAAACAAATGATTTAACTTCAAATCGATGCGAAGTAGAAGGCTTAGCTTCAGATCCATGCGAAACACATGATTCAGCTGCAAATCAATGCGATGTAGAAGGTTCAGCTTCAAATCCATGCGAAACAAATGATATAGCTTCAAACACTTCGGGTATAAATGATATAGTTTCAAATGAAGACTAATCAAACGAGTTAGCTTCAAAATCCACTCGATACACATGATTTAGCTTCAAATATTAGCGATGTAGAAGGTTTAGCTTCAAATCCATGCGATACACAAGATTTAGCTTCAAATCAATGCGATGTAGTAGGTTCAGCTTCAAATCCATGCGACACATCTGATTTAGCTTCAAATACTTGCGATATAAGTGATATAGCTTCAAAAGCTGTAGGAACAAGCGAGGTAGCTTCAATACCATGCGAGAAACATGATTTAGCTTCAAATCAATGCGATGTAGAAGGTTTAGCTTCAAATTCACGCGAAACATATGATTTAGCTTCAAACACTTGGGGTATAAGTGATATAGCTTCAAATGCAGACTAATCAACCGATTTAGCTTCAAAATCCACGCGTTACACATGATTTAGCTGCAAATACTTGCGATATAAGTGATGTAGATTCAACTGCAGGCGAAACGAACGAGTTAGCTTCAAATCCATGCGAAACACATGATTTAGCTGCAAATCAATGCGATGTAGAAGGTTTAGCTTCAAAACAATAAGAGGTAGAAGGTTTAGCTTCAAATCAATAGAATGTAGAAGGTTTCGCTTCAAATCAATCCGATGTAGAAGGCTTAGCTTCAAATCCATACGAAACACATGATTTAGCTTCAAATCAATTCGAAGGACAAGGCTTAGATACAAATCCATGCGAAACAAATGATTTAGCTTCAAATCAATGCGATGTAGAAGGTTTAGCTTCAAATTCATGCGATACACAAGATTTAGCTTCAAATCAATGCGATGAAGGAGGTTTAGCTTCAAATCCATGCGAAACAAATGATATAGCTTGAAACACTTGGGGCATAAATGATATAGCTTCAATTGAAGACTAATCAAACGAGTTAGCTTCAAAATCCACGCGATACACATGATTTAGCTACAAATATTAGCGATATAAGTGATGTAGATTAAACTGCAGGCGAAACGAACGAGTTAGCTTCAAATCCATGCGAAACACATGATTTATCTGCAAATCAATGCGATGTAGAAGGTTTAGTTTCAAATCCATGCGATACACAAAATTTAGCTTCAAATCAATGCGATGTAGAGGGTTTAGCTTCAAATCCATGCAAAACACGTGATTTAACTTCCAATTAATGCGAAGTAGAAGGCTTAGCTTCAAATCCATGCAAGACAAATGGTTTAGCTACAAATACCTGTGATATACATCATTTAGCTACAACTGCATGCTATACGAACGAGTTAGCTTCAAATCCATGAGATTCACATGATTTAGCTTCAAATCAATGCGATGTAGAAGGTTTAGCTTCAAATCCATGCGATACACAAGATTTAGCTTCAAATCAGTGCGATGTAGAAGGTTTAGCTTCAAATCAATAAGAGGTAGAAGGTTCTGCTTCAAATCAATAGAATATAGAAGGTTTAGCTTCAAATCAATGCGATGTAGAAGGTTTAGCTTCAAATCCATACGAAAGACAAGATTTAGCTTCAAATCAATTCGAAGGACAAGGCTTAGATTCAAATCCATACGAAACAAATGATTTAGCTTCAAATGAATGCGAAGTAGAAGGCTTAGATTCAAATCCATGCAAAACAAATGGTTTAGCTACAAATACTTGTGATATACATTATTTAGCTACAACTGCATGCGAAATAAACGAGATAGCTTCAAATCCATGCTATATACATGATTTAGCTTCAAATCAATGCGATGTAGAAGGTTTAGCTTCAAATCCATGCGATACACAAGATTTAGCTTCAAATCAATGCGATGTAGTATGTTCAGCTTCAAATCCATGCGACACATTCGATTTAGCTGCAAATACTTGCGATATAAGTGATATAGCTTCAAAAGCTGTAGGAACAAACGAGGTAGCTTCAATTCCATGCGAGAAACATGATTTAGCTTCAAATCAATGCGATGTAGAAGTTTTAGCTTCAAAACAATAAGAGGTAGAAGGTTTAGCTTCAAATCCATGCGAAACAAATGATATAGCTTCAAATACTTCGGGTATAAATGATATAGTTTCAAATGGAGACTAATCAAACGAGTTAGCTTCAAAATCCACGCGATACACATGATTTAGCTTCAAATATTAGCGATGTAGAAGGTTTAGCTTCAAATCCATGAGATACACAAGATTTAGCTTCAAATCAATGCGATGTAGTAGGTTCAGCTTCAAATCCATGCGACACATCTGATTTAGCTTCAAATACTTGCGATATAAGTGATATAGCTTCAAAAGCTGTAGGAACAAGCGAGGTAGCTTCAATACCATGCGAGAAACATGATTTAGCTTCAAATCAATGCGATGTAGAAGGTTTAGCTTCAAATTCACGCGAAACATATGATTTAGCTTCAAACACTTGGGGTATAAGTGATATAGCTTCAAATGCAGACTAATCAAACGATTTAGCTTCAAAATCCACTCGTTACACATGATTTAGCTGCAAATACTTGCGATATAAGTGGTGTAGATTCAACTGCAGGCGAAACGAACGAGTTAGCTTCAAATCCATGCGAAACACATGATTTAGCTGCAAATCAATGCGATGTAGAAGGTTTAGCTTCAAAACAATAAGAGGTAGAAGGTTTAGCTTCAAATCAATAGAATGTAGAAGGTTTCGCTTCAAATCAATCCGATGTAGAAGGTTTAGCTTCAAATCCATACGAAACACATGATTTAGCTTCAAATCATTTCGAAGGACAAGGCTTAGATACAAATCCATGCGAAACAAATGATTTAGCTTCAAATCAATGCGATGTAGAAGGTTTAGATTCAAATCCATGCGATACACACGATTTAGCTTCAAATCAATGCGATGTAGTAGGTTCAGCTTCAAATCCATGCGGCACATATGATTTAGCTTTAAATACTTGCGATATAAGTGACATAGTTTCAAATGGAGGCGAAACGAACGAGTTAGCTTCAAATCCATGCGAGACACATGATTTAGCTTCTAATCAATGCGATGTAGAAGGTTTAGCTTCAAATCCACGCGAAACAAATGATTTAGCTTCAAACACTTGGGGTATAAGTGATATAGCTTCAAATGCAGACTAATCAAACGAGTTAGCTTCAAAATCCACGCGATACACATGATTTAGCTTCAAACACTTGCGATATAAGTAATGTAGATTCAACTGCAGGCAAAACGAACGAGTTAGCTTCAAATCCATGCGATACACAAGAGTTAGCTTCAAATCAATGCGATGTAGAAGGTTCAGCTTCAAATCCATGTGACACATATGATTTAGCTTCAAATAGTTGCGATATAAGTGATATAGCTTCAAAAGTTGGAGGAACAAACGAGGTGGCTTCAATTCCATGCGAAACAAATGATTTAACTTCAAATCGATGCGAAGTAGAAGGCTTAGCTTCAGATCCATGCGAAACACATGATTCAGCTGCAAATCAATGCGATGTAGAAGGTTCAGCTTCAAATCCATGCGAAACAAATGATATAGCTTCAAACACTTCGGGTATAAATGATATAGTTTCAAATGAAGACTAATCAAACGAGTTAGCTTCAAAATCCACTCGATACACATGATTTAGCTTCAAATATTAGCGATGTAGAAGGTTTAGCTTCAAATCCATGCGATACACAAGATTTAGCTTCAAATCAATGCGATGTAGTAGGTTCAGCTTCAAATCCATGCGACACATCTGATTTAGCTTCAAATACTTGCGATATAAGTGATATAGCTTCAAAAGCTGTAGGAACAAGCGAGGTAGCTTCAATACCATGCGAGAAACATGATTTAGCTTCAAATCAATGCGATGTAGAAGGTTTAGCTTCAAATTCACGCGAAACATATGATTTAGCTTCAAACACTTGGGGTATAAGTGATATAGCTTCAAATGCAGACTAATCAACCGATTTAGCTTCAAAATCCACGCGTTACACATGATTTAGCTGCAAATACTTGCGATATAAGTGATGTAGATTCAACTGCAGGCGAAACGAACGAGTTAGCTTCAAATCCATGCGAAACACATGATTTAGCTGCAAATCAATGCGATGTAGAAGGTTTAGCTTCAAAACAATAAGAGGTAGAAGGTTTAGCTTCAAATCAATAGAATGTAGAAGGTTTCGCTTCAAATCAATCCGATGTAGAAGGCTTAGCTTCAAATCCATACGAAACACATGATTTAGCTTCAAATCAATTCGAAGGACAAGGCTTAGATACAAATCCATGCGAAACAAATGATTTAGCTTCAAATCAATGCGATGTAGAAGGTTTAGCTTCAAATTCATGCGATACACAAGATTTAGCTTCAAATCAATGCGATGTAGTAGGTTCAGCTTCAAATCCATGCGGCACATATGATTTAGCTTTAAATACTTGCGATATAAGTGACATAGTTTCAAATGGAGGCGAAACGAACGAGTTAGCTTCAAATCCATGCGAGACACATGATTTAGCTTCTAATCAATGCGATGTAGAAGGTTTAGCTTCAAATCCATGCGATACACAAGATTTAGCTTCAAATCAATGCGATGTAGAAGGTTCAGCTTCAAATCCATGTGACCCATATGATTTAGCTTCAAATAGTTGCGATATAAGTGATATAGCTTCAAAAGTTGGAGGAACAAACGAGGTGGCTTCAATTCCATGCGAAACAAATGATTTAGCTTCAAATCAATGCGAAGTAGAAGGCGTAGCTTCAAATCCATGTGAAACAAATGGTTTAGCTACAAATACTTGTGATATAGATTATTTAGCTACAACTGCATGCGAAACTAACGAGTTAGCTTCAAATCCATGGGAAACACACGATTTATCTTCAAATCAATGCGATGTAGAAGGTTTGCTTCAAATCAATAAGAGGTAGATGGTTTAGCTTCAAATCAATACAATATAGAAGGTTTAGCTTCAAATAAATGTGATGTAGAAGGTTTAGCTTCAAATCCATACGACACACGTGATTTAGATTCAAATCAATTCGAAGGACAAGGCTTAGATTCAAATCCATGCGAAACAAATGATTTAGCTTCAAATGAATGCGAAGTAGAAGGCTTGGCTTCAAATCCATGCAAAACAAATGGTTTAACTACAAATACTTGTGATATACATTATGTAGATACAACTGCATGCGAAACAAACGAGTGAACTTCAAATCCATGCGATACACATGATTTAGCTTCAAATCAATGCGATGTAGAAGGTTTAGCTTCAAATCCATGCCATACACAAGATTTAGCTTCAAGTCAATGCGATGAAGTAGGTTCAGCTTCAAATCCATGCGACACATATGATTTAGCTTCAAATACTTGCGATATAAGTGATATAGCTTTAAAAGCTGTAGGAACAAACGAGGTAGCTTCAATTCCACGCGATACACATGATTCAGCTTCAAACACTTGTGATATAAGTGATGTAGATTCAACTGCAAGCAAAACGAACGAGTTAGCTTCAAATCCATGCGAATCACATGATTCAGCTGCAAAGCAATGCGATGTAGAAGGTTCAGCTTCAAATCCATGCGAAACAAATGATATAGCTTCAAACACTTCGGGTATAAATGATATAGTTTCAAATGAAAACTAATCAAACGAGTTAGCTTCAAAATCCACGCGATACACATGATTTAGCTTCAAATTTTAGCGATGTAGAAGGTTTAGCTTCAAATCCATGCAATACACAAGATTTAGCTTCAAATCAATGCGATGAAGTAGGTTCAGCTTCAAATCCATGCGACACATATGATTTAGCTTCAAATACTTGCGATATAAGTGATATAGCTTCAAAAGCTGTAGGAACAAGCGAGGTAGTTTCAATTCCATGCGAGACACATGATTTAGCTTCAAATCAATGCGATGTAGAAGGTTTAGCTTCAAATTCAAGCGTAACACATGAATTAGCTTCAAATACTTGCGATAAAGGTGATATAGCTACGAATACAGGCGAAACGATAGAGTTAGCTTCAAATCCATGCGAAACACATGACACAGCTGCAAATCAATTCAATGTAGAAGGTTTAGCTTCAAATCCATGAGAAACTCATTATTTAGCTGCAAATCAGTGCGAAGTAGAAGGCTCGGGTTCAAATCAATGCAATTCAAATGGTTCATCTTCAAATACTTGTGAAAGACATGATTTAGCTTCAACTGCATGCGAAACACATGATTTAGCTTCAAATCAATGTGATGTAGACGGTTTAGCTTCAAATCCATGCGATACACAAGATTTAGCTTCAAATCAATTCGATGTAGAAGGTTCAGCTTCAAATCCATGCGACACATATGATTTAGCTTCAAATCAATGCGAAGTAGAAGGAGTAGCTTCAAATCCATGCAAAACAGATGGTTTAGCTACGAATACTTGTGATATACATTATTTAGCTACAACTGCATGCGAAACTAACGAGTTAGCTTCAAATCCATGCGCGACACATGATTTAACTTCTAATCAATGCGATGTAGAAGGTTTAGCTTCAAATCCACGCGAAACAAATGATTTAGCTTCAAACACTTGGGGTATAAGTGATATAGCTTCAAATGCAGACTAATCAAACCAGTTAGTTTCAAAATCCACGCGATACACATGACTTAGCTTCAAACACTTGCGATATAAGTGATGCAGATTCAACTGCAGGCTAAACGAACGAGCTAGCTTCAAATCCATGCGAAACACATGATTTAGCTGCAAATAAATGTGATGTAGAAGGTTTAGCTTCAAATCCATGCGATACACAAGATTTAGCTTCAAATCAATGCGATGTAGAAGGTTTAGCTTCAAATCCATGCAAAACACGTGATTTATCTTCCAATTAATGCGAAGTAGAAGGCTTATCTTCAAATCCATGCGAATTAAATGGTGTAGCTTCAAATACTTGTGATATACGTTATTTAGATTTAACTGCATGCGCAACGAACGAGTTAGCTTCTAATCCATGCGAAACACATGATTTAGCTGCAAATCAATGCGATGAAGAAGGTTTAGCTTAAAATCCATGCGAAACAAATGATATAGCTTCAAACACTTTGGGTGTAAGTGATATAGCTTCAAATGAAGACTAATCAAACGAGTTAGCTTCAAAATCCACGCGATACACATGATTTAGCTTCAAATACTAGCGATATAAGTGATGTAGATTCAACTGCAGGCGAAACGAACGAGTTAGCTTCAAATCCATGCGAAACACATGATTTAGCTGCAAATCAATGCGACTCAAACGGTTCATCTTCAAATACTTGTGAAAGACATGATTTAGCTTCAAATCAATTCGAAGTACAATGCTTTGATTCAAATCCATGCGAAACAAATGATTTAGCTTCAAATGAATGCGAAGTAGAAGGCTTACCTTCAAATCCATGCAAAACAAATGGTTTAGCTACCAATACTTGTGATATACATTATTTAGCTACAACTGCATGCGAAACGAACAAGTTAGCTTCAAATCCATGCGATACACATGATTTAGCTTCAAATCAATGCGATGTGAAAGGTTTAGCTTCAAATCCATGTGATACACAAGATTTAGCTTCAAATCAATGCGATGTAGAAGGTTTAGCTTCAAATCCACGCGAAACAAATGATTTAGCTTCAAACACTTGGGGTATAAGTGATATAGCTTCAAATGCTGACTAAACAAACGAGTTAGCTTCAAAATCCACGCGATGCACATGATTTAGCTTCAATTACTTGCGATATAAGTGATGTAGGTTCAACTGCAGGCGAAACGAACCAGTTAGCTTCAAATCCATGCGAAACACATGATTTAGCTGCAAATCAATGTGATGTAGACGGTTTAGCTTCAAATCCATGCGATACACAAGATTTAGCTTCAAATCAATGCGATGTAGAAGCTTCAGCTTCAAATCCATGCGACACATATGATTTAGCTTCAAATCAATGCGAAGTAGAAGGAGTAGCTTCAAATCCATGCAAAACAAATGGTTTAGCTACGAATACTTGTGATATACATTATTTAGCTACAACTGCATGCGAAACTAACGAGTTAGCTTCAAATCCATGCGCGACACATGATTTAACTTCTAATCAATGCGATGTAGAAGGTTTAGCTTCAAATCCACGCGAAACAAATGATTTAGCTTCAAACACTTGGGGTATAAGTGATATAGCTTCAAATACAGGCGAAACGAACGAGTTAGCTTCAAATCCATGCGAAACACATGATTCAGCTGCAAATCAATTCGATGTAGAAGGTTTAGCTTCAAATCCATGCGAAACAAATGATATAGCTTCAAATACTTCGGGTATAAATGATATAGTTTCAAATAGAGACTAATCAAATGAGTTAGCTTCAAAATCCACGCGATACACATGATTTAGCTTCAAATATTAGCGATGTAGAAGGTTTAGCTTCAAATCCATGAGATACACAAGATTTAGCTTCAAATCAATGCGATGTAGTAGGTTCAGCTTCAAATCCATGCGACACATCTGATTTAGCTTCAAATACTTGCGATATAAGTGATATAGCTTCAAAGCTGTAGGAACAAGCGAGGTAGCTTCAATACCATGCGAGAAACATGATTTAGGCTTCACAATCAATGCGATGTAGAAGGTTTAGCTTCAAATTCACGCGAAACATATGATTTAGCTTCAAAACACTTGGGGTATAAGTGATATAGCTTCAATGCAGACTAATCAAACGATTTAGCTTCAAAATCCACGCGTTACACATGATTTAGCTGCAAATACTTGCGATATAAGTGGTGTAGATTCAACTGCAGGCGAAACGAACGAGTTAGCTTCAAATCCATGCGAAACACATGATTTAGCTGTAAATCAATGCGATGTAGAAGGTTTAGCTTCAAAACAATAAGAGGTAGAAGGTTTAGCTTCAAATCAATAGAATGTAGAAGGTTTCGCTTCAAATCAATCCGATGTAGAAGGTTTAGCTTCAAATCCATACGAAACACATGATTTAGCTTCAAATCATTTCGAAGGACAAGGCTTAGATACAAATCCATGCGAAACAAATGATTTAGCTTCAAATCAATGCGATGTAGAAGGTTTAGATTCAAAATCCATGCGATACACACGATTTAGCTTCAAATCAATGCGATGTAGTAGGTTCAGCTTCAAATCCATGCGGCACATATGATTTAGCTTTAAATACTTGCGATATAAGTGACATAGTTTCAAATGGAGGCGAAACGAACGAGTTAGCTTCAAATCCATGCGAGACACTTGATTTAGCTTCTAATCAATGCGATGTAGAAGGTTTAGCTTCAAATCCACGCGAAACAAATGATTTAGCTTCAAACACTTGGGGTATAAGTGATATAGCTTCAAATGCAGACTAATCAAACGAGTTAGCTTCAAAATCCACGCGATACACATGATTTAGCTTCAAACACTTGCGATATAAGTAATGTAGATTCAACTGCAGGCAAAACGAACGAGTTAGCTTCAAATCCATGCGATACACAAGAGTTAGCTTCAAATCAATGCGATGTAGAAGGTTCAGCTTCAAATCCATGTGACACATATGATTTAGCTTCAAACACTTCGGGTATAAATGATATAGTTTCAAATGAAGACTAATCAAACGAGTTAGCTTCAAAATCCACGCGATACACATGATTTAGCTTCAAATATTAGCGATGTAGAATGTTTAGCTTCAAATCCATGCGAAACACATGATTCAGCTGCAAATCAATGCGATGTAGAAGGTTCAGCTTCAAATCCATGCGAAACAAATGATATAGCTTCAAACACTTCGGGTATAAATGATATAGTTTCAAATGAAGACTAATCAAACGAGTTAGCTTCAAAATCCACGCGATACACATGATTTAGGCTTCAAATATTAGCGATGTAGAAGGTTTAGCGTCAAATCCATGCGATACACAAGATTTAGCTTCAAATCAATGCGATGTAGTTGGTTCAGCTTCAAACCCATACGAAACACATGATTTAGCTTCAAATCAATTCGAAGGACAAGGCTTAGATTCAAATCCAGGCGAACAAATGATTTAGCTTCAAATCAATGCGATGTAGAAGGTTTAGCTTCAAATCCATGCGATACACATGATTTAGCTTCAAATACTTGCGATATAAGTGATCTAGCTTCAAATACAGGCGAAACGAACGAGTTAGCTTCAAATCCATGCGAATCACATAATTCAGCTGCAAAGCAATGCGATGTAGAAGGTACAGCTTCAAATCCATGCGAAACAAATGATATAGCTTCAAACACTTCGGGTATAAATGATATAGTTTCAAATGAAGACTAATCAAACGAGTTAGCTTCAAAATCCACGCGATACACATGATTTAGCTTCAAATATTAGCGATGTAGAAGGTTTAGCTTCAAATCCATGCGATACAGAAGATTTAGCTTCAAATCAATGCGATGTAGTAGGTTCAGCTTCAAATCCATGCGACACATCTGATTTAGCTTCAAATACTTGCGATATAAGTGATATAGCTTCAAAAGCTGTAGGAACAAGCGAGGTAGCTTCAATACCATGCGAGAAACATGATTTAGCTTCAAATCAATGCGATGTCGAAGGTTTAGCTTCAAATTCACGCGAAACATATGATTTAGCTTCAAACACTTGGGGTATAAGTAATATAGCTTCAAATGCAGACTAATCAACCGATTTAGCTTCAAAATCCACGCGTTACACATGATTTAGCTGCAAATACTTGCGATATAAGTGATGTAGATTCAACTGCCGGAGAAACGAACGAGTTAGCTTCAAATCCATGCGAAACACATGATTTAGCTGCAAATCAATGCGATGTAGAAGGTTTAGCTTCAAAACAATAAGAGGTAGAAGGTTTAGCTTCAAATCAATAGGATGTAGAAGGTTTCGCTTCAAATCAATCCGATGTAGAAGGCTTAGCTTCAAATCCATACGAAACACATGATTTAGCTTCAAATCAATTCGAAGGACAAGGCTTAGATACAAATCCATGCGAAACAAATGATTTAGCTTCTAATCAATGCGATGTAGAAGGTTTAGCTTCAAATCCACACGAAACAAATGATTTAGCTTCAACCACTTGGGGTATAAGTGATATAGCTTCAAATGCAGACTAATCAAACCAGTTAGCTTCAAAATCCACGCGATACACATGATTTAGCTCCAAACACTTGCGATATAAGTGATGTAGATTCAACTGCAGGCAAAACGAACGTGTTAGCTTCAAATCCATGCGAAACACATGATTTAGCTGCAAATCAATGTGATGTAGAAGGTTTAGCTTCAAATCCATGCGATACACAAGATTTAGCTTCAAATCAATGCGATGTAGAAGGTTCAGCTTCAAATCCATGTGACCCATATGATTTAGCTTCAAATAGTTGCGATATAAGTGATATAGCTTCAAAAGTTGGAGGAACAAACGAGGTGGCTTCAATTCCATGCGAAACAAATGATTTAGCTTCAAATCAATGCGAAGTAGAAGGCGTAGCTTCAAATCCATGTGAAACAAATGGTTTAGATACAAATACTTGTGATATAGATTATTTAGCTACAACTGCATGCGAAACACATGATTTAGCTGCAAATCAATGCGATGAAGGAGGTTTAGCTTCAAATCCATGCGAAACAAATGATATAGCTTCAAACACTTGGGGCATAAATGATATAGCTTCAATTGAAGACTAATCAAACGAATTAGCTTCAAAATCCACGCGATACACATGATTTAGCTACAAATATTAGCGATATAAGTGATGTAGATTAAACTGCAGGCGAAACGAACGAGTTAGCATCAAATCCATGCGAAACACATGATTTAGCTGCAAATCAATGCGATGTAGAGGGTTTAGCTTCAAATCCATGCTAAACATGTGATTTAACTTCCAATTAATGCGAAGTAGAAGGCTTAGCTTCAAATCCATGCAAGACAAATGGTTTAGCTACAAATACCTGTGATATACATCATTTAGCTACAACTGCATGCTATACGAACGAGTTAGCTTCAAATCCATGAGATTCACATGATTTAGCTTCAAATCAATGCGATGTAGAAGGTTTAGCTTCAAATCCATGCGATACACAAGATTTAGCTTCAAATCAATGCGATGTAGAAGGTTTAGCTTCAAATGAATAAGAGGTAGAAGGTTCTGCTTCAAATCAATAGAATATAGAAGGTTTAGCTTCAAATCAATGCGATGTAGAAGGTTTAGCTTCAAATCAATAAGAGGTAGAAGGTTCTGCTTCAAATCAATAGAATATAGAAGGTTTAGCTTCAAATCAATGCGATGTAGAAGGTTTAGCTTCAAATCCATACGAAACACATGATTTAGCTTCAAATCAATTCGAAGGACAAGGCTTAGATACAAATCCATGCGAAACAAATGATTTAGCTTCAAATCAATGCGATGTAGAAGGTTTAGCTTCAAATTCATGCGATACACAAGATTTAGCTTCAAATCAATGCGATGTAGTAGGTTCAGCTTCAAATCCATGCGGCACATATGATTTAGCTTTAAATACTTGCGATATAAGTGACATAGTTTCAAATGGAGGCGAAACGAACGAGTTAGCTTCAAATCCATGCGAGACACATGATTTAGCTTCTAATCAATGCGATGTAGAAGGTTTAGCTTCAAATCCATGCCATACACAAGATTTAGCTTCAAATCAATTCGAAGGACAAGGCTTAGATTCAAATCCATGCGAAACAAATGATTTAGCTTCAAATCAATGCGATGTAGAAGGTTCAGCTTCAAATCCATGCGACACATATGATTTAGCTTCAAATACTTGCGATATAAGTGATATAGCTTCAAAAGCTGGAGGAACAAACGAGGAAGCTTCAATTCCATGCGAAACAAATGATTTAACTTCAAATCAATGCTATGTAGAAGGTATAGCTGCAAATCCATGCGACACAGATGATTTAGCTTCAGATAATTGCGATATAAGTAATATAGCTTCAAATGCAGGCGAAACAAAGGATTTGGCTTCAAATAGAAGCGAAACACATGATTTAGTTTCAAATCAATGCGATGTAGAAGGTTTAGCTTCAAATCCATGCCATACACAAGATTTAGCTTCAAATCAATTCGAAGGACAAGGCTTAGATTCAAATCCATGCGAAACAAATGATTTAGCTTCAAATGAATGCGAAGTAGAAGGCTTAGCTTCAAATCCATGCAAAACAAATGGTTTAGCTACAAATACTTGTGATATATACCATTTAGCTATAATTGCATGCGAAACGAACGAGTTAGCTTCAAAACCATGCGATTCACATGATGTAGCTTCAAATCAATGCGATGTAGAAGGTTTAGCTTCAAATCCACGCGAAACAAATGATTTAGCTTCAAACGCTTGGGGTATAAGTGATATAGCTTCAAATGAAGACTAATCAAACGAGTTAGCTTCAAAATCCACGCGATACACATGATTTGGCTTCAAATACTAGCGATATAAGTCATGTAGATTCAACTGCAGGCAAAACGAACGAGTTAGCTTGAAACCCATGCAAAACACATGATTTAGCTGCAAATCAATGCGATGTAGAAGGTTTAGCTTCAAATCCATGCGAAACAAATGATGTAGCATCAGATACTTGTTATATAAGTGATATATCTTCAAATGCAGGGCAAACATACGAGTTTGCTTCAAATCCATGCAAAGCACATGACTAAGCTGCAAGTCAATGCGATGTAGAAGTTTTAGCTTCAAATCCATGCGAAACACATGATTTAGCTTCAAATCAACTCGAAGTACAAGGCTAAGATTCAAATCTATGCGAAACAAATGGTTTAGCTACAAATACTTGTGATATACGTAATTTAGATTTAACTGCATGCGCAACGAACGAGTTAGCTTCGAATCCATGCGAAACACATGATTTAGCTGCAAATCAATGCGGTGTAGAAGGTTTAGCTTCAAATCCATGGGAAACAAATGATTTAGTTTCAGATGCTTGCGATATTAGTGATATAGCTTCAAATCCTGACGAAACAAACGGGTTAGCTTCAACTCCATGCGAAACACATGATTTAGCTTCAAATCAATAAGATGTAGCAGGTTTAGCTTCAAATCAATGTGATGTAGAATGTTTAGCTACAAATCCATGCGACACAAATGATTTAGCGTCAGACAATTGCGATATAAGTGATATAGCTTCGAATGCAGGGGAAACAAATGAGTTAGCTTCAAATTCATGCAAAACACACGATTAAGATTCAAATCAATGCTATGTAGAAGGTATAGCTTAAAAAGCAATGCGACGCAAATGATTTAGATTCTGATACTTGCGATATAAGTGATACAGCTTCAAATGAAGGAGAGACAAATGAGTTAGCTTCAAATCCAAGCGAAGCACATGATTTAGCTTCAAATCAGTGCGAAGTAGAAGGCTTAGCGTCAAATCCATTCGAGACAAACGATTTTGCTTCAAATACTTGTGGTATAAATGAAGAAGCTTCAAATGAAGGCGAAACAAACGAGTTAAATTCAAATCCAAGCGAAACACATGATTTACCTTCAAATCAATGCGATGTAGAAGCCTGAGCTTCAAAACCTTGCGACACAATGATTTAGTTTCAAGTACTTGCGATATAAATGATATAGCTTCAAATGCAGACGAAACGTACTGGTTAGCTTCAGATCCAATCGAAATATATGACTTAGATCTAAATTGATGCGAAACTAATGATTTAGATACAAACCAATGCGAACTAGATGTCTTAGGTTCAAATCTTTGCGAAACAAACGATTTAGCTTCAGATACTTGCGATATAAGTGATATAGCTTCAAATGCAGGCGAAACAAACGAGTTAGATTCAAATCCATGCGAAACACATAATTTAGCTTCAAATCAATGCGATGTAGAAGGTTTAGTTTCAAATCCATGCGAAATACATGATTTAGCTTCAAATCAACTCGAAGTACAAGGCTAAGATTCAAATCCATGCGAAACAAATGGTTTAGCTACAAATACTTGTGATATACGTTATTTAGATTTAACTGCATGCGCAACGAACGAGTTAGCTTCAAATCCATGCGAAACACATGAATTAGCTTCAAATCAACTGGAAGTACAAGGCTTAGATTCAAATCCATGCGAAACAAATGGTTTAGCTACAAATACTTGTGATATACGTAATTTTGATTTAACTGCATGCGCAACGAACGAGTTAGCTTCAAAACATGCGAAACACATGGTTTAGCTTCAAATCAATGCGATGTAGAAGGCAAAGCATCAGATCATGCGAATCAAATGGTTCACCTTCAAATACTTGTGATATAAGTGATCTAGCTTCAAATACAGGCGAAACGAACGAGTTAGCTACAAATCCATGCGAAACACATGATTCAGCTGCAAATCAATGCGATGTAGAAGGTTTAGCTTCAAATCCATGCCAAACACATGATTTAGATTCAAATCCATGGGATGTAGAAGGTTTAGCTTCAAATCCATGCGAAACACATTATTTAGCTGCAAATCAGTGCGAAGTAGAAGGCTCGGGTTCAAATCAATGCGATTCAAATGGTTCATTTTAAATACTTGTGAAAGACATGAGTTAGCTTCAACTGCATGCGAAACACACGATTTAGCTTCAAATCAATGCGATGTAGTAGGTTCAGCTTCAAATCCATGCGACACATATGATTTAGCTTCAAATACTTGCGATATAAGTGAAATAGCTTCAAACGCTGGAGGAACAAACGAGGAAGCTTCAATTCCATGCGAAACAAATGATTTAACTTCAAATCAATGCGTAGTAGAAGGCTTAGCTTCAGATCCATGCGATACACAAGATTTACCTTCAAATCAATGCGATGTAGTAGGTTCAGCTTCAAATCCATGCGATATAAGTTATATAGCTTCAAAAGCAGGAGGAACAAACGAGGTAGCTTCAATTCCATGCGAAACAAATGATTTAGCTTCAAATCAATGCGAAGTAGAAGGCGTAGCTTCAAATCCATGCGAAACAAATGGTTTAGCTACAAATACTTGTGACATACATTATTTAGCTACAACTGCATGCGAAACTAACGAGTTAGCTTAAAATCCATGCGAAACACACGATTTATCGTCAAATCAATGCGATGTAGAAGGCTTAGCTTCAAATCCATGCGAAACAAATGGTTTAGCTAGAAATGCTTGTGATATACATTATTTAGCTACAACTGCATGTGAAACAAACGAGTTAGCTTCAAATCCATGCGAAACACACTATTTAGCTTCAAATCAATGCGATGTAGAAGGTTTAGCTTCAAATCCATGCGAAACACATTATTTAGCTGCAAATCAGTGCGAAGTAGAAGGTTCAGGTTCAAATCCATGCGATTCAAATGGTTCATCTTCAAATACTTGTGAAAGACATGATTTAGCTTCAATTCCATGCGAAACAAATGATTTAGCTTCAAATCAATGCGAAGTAGAAGGCTTAGCTTCAAATCCATGCGATACACATGATTTAGCTTCGAATACTAGCGATATAAGTGATGTAGATTCAACTGCAGGCGAACCGAACGAGTTAGCTTCAAATCCATGCGAAACACATTCTTTAGCTGCAAACCAATGCGATGTAGAAGGATTAGCTTCAAATCCATTCAAAAAACATGATTTGTCTACAAATCAATACGATGTAGAAGAATTAGCTTCAAATCCATTCGTAACAATTGATTTAGATCAAATACTTGCGATATAAGCGATGTAGATTCAACTGCATGCGCAACGAACGAGTTAGCTTCAAATCCATGCGAAACACATGATTTAGCTGCAAATCAATGCGATGTAGAAGGTTTAGCCTCAAATCCATGGGAAACAAATGATTTAGCTTCAGATGCTTGCGACATAAGTGATACAGCTTAAAATGCTGACGAAACAAACGGGTTAGCATCAACTCCATGCGAAACACATGATTTAGGTTCAAATCAATAAGATGTAGCAGGTTTAGCTTCAAGTCAATGCGATGTAGAATGTTTAGCTTCAAATCCATGCGACACAAATGATTTAGCGTTAGATACTTGCGATACAAGGGATATAGCTTCAAATGCAGGGGAAACAAACGAGTTAGCTTGAAGTCCATGCGAAACACATTCTTTAGCTGCAAATCAATGCGATGTAGAAGGATTAGCTTCAAATCCATTCAAAAAACATGATTTGTCTACAAATCAATACGATGTAGAAGAATTAGCTTCAAATCCATTCGTAACAATTGATTTAGATCAAATACTTGCGATATAAGCGATGTAGATTCAACTGCATGCGCAACGAACGAGTTAGCTTCAAATCCATGCGAAACACATGATTTAGCTGCAAATCAATGCGATGTAGAAGGTTTAGCCTCAAATCCATGGGAAACAAATGATTTAGCTTCAGATGCTTGCGACATAAGTGATACAGCTTCAAATGCTGACGAAACAAACGGGTTAGCATCAACTCCATGCGAAACACATGATTTAGGTTCAAATCAATAAGATGTAGCAGGTTTAGCTTCAAGTCAATGCGATGTAGAATGTTTAGCTTCAAATCCATGCGACACAAATGATTTAGCGTTAGATACTTGCGATACAAGGGATATAGCTTCAAATGCAGGGGAAACAAACGAGTTAGCTTGAAGTCCATGCGAAACACATGATTTAGCTGCAAATCAATGCGATGTAGAAGGTTTAGCTTCAAATCCATGCGAAACAAATGATTTAGCATCAGATACTTGTTATATAAGTGATATAGCTTCAAATGCAGAGCAAACAAACGAGTTAGCTTCAAATCCATGCAAAGCACATGACTAAGCTGCAAATCAATGCGATGTAGAAGTTTTAGCTTCAAATCCATGCGGAACACATGATTTAGCTTCAAATCAACTCGAAGTACAAGGCTAAGATTCAAACCTATGCGAAACAAATGGTTTAGCTACAAATACTTGTGATATACGTAATTTAGATTTAACTGCATGCGCAACGAACGAGTTAGCTTCGAATCCATGCGAAACACATGATTTAGCTGCAAATCAATGCGATGTAGAAGGTTTAGCTTCAAATCCATGCGAAACACATTATTTAGCTGCAAATCAGTGCGAAGTAGAAGGTTCAGGTTCAAATCCATGCGATTCAAATGGTTCATCTTCAAATACTTGTGAAAGACATGATTTAGCTTCAAAAGCATGCGAAACAAACGAGTTAGCTGCAAATCAATGCGATGTAGAAGGTTTAGCTTCAAATCCATGCCAAACACATGATGTAGATTCAAATCCATGGGATGTAGAAGGTTTAGCTTCAAATCCATGCGAAACACATTATTTAGCTGCAAATCAGTGCGAAGTAGAAGGCTCGGGTTCAAGTCAATGCGATTCAAATGGTTCATTTTCAAATACTTGTGAAAGACATGATTTAGCTTCAACTGCAAGCGAAACAACATGATTTAGCTTCAAATCAATGCGATGTAGAAGGTTTAGCCTCAAATCCATACGAAACAAATGGTTTAGCTACAAATACTTGTGATATACATTACTTAGCTATAACTGCATGCGAAACGAACGAGTTAGCTTCAAATCCATGCGAAACACACGATTTAGCTTCAAATCAGCGCGAAGTAGAAGGTTTAGCTTCAAATCCATGCGATACACTAGATTTAGCTTCAAATCAATGCGAAGTAGAAGGCTTAGCTTCAAATTCATGCGAAGCAAACGATTTAGCTACAAATACTTGTGATATACATTATGTAGCTACAACTGCATACGAAACAAACGAGTTAGCTTCAAATCCATGCGAAACACATGATTTAGCCTGCAAATCAATGCGATGTAGAAGGTTTAGCTTCAAATCCATGCGATACACAAGATTTAGCTCCAAATCAATGCGATGTAGTAGGTTCAGCTTCAAATCCATGCGACACATATGATTTAGCTTCAAATACTTGCGATATAAGTGATATAGCTTCAAAAGCAGGAGGAACAAACGAGGTAGCTTCAATTCCATGCGAAACAAATGATTTAGCTTCAAATTAATGCGAAGTAGAAGGCTTAGCTTCAAATCCATGCGAAACAAATGGTTTAGCTAGAAATGCTTGTGATATACATTATTTAGCTACAACTGCATGTGAAACAAACGAGTTAGCTTCAAATCCATGCGAAACATACGATTTAGCATCAAATCAATGCGATGTAGAAGGTTTAGCTTCAAATCCAAGCGAAACACATGGTTTAGCTTCAAATACTTGCGATATAAGTGATCTAGCTTCAAATACAGGCGAAACTAACGAGTTAGCTACAAATCCATGCGAAACACATGATACAGCTGCAAATCAATGCGATGTAGAAGGTTTAGCTTCAAATCCATGCCAAACACATGATTTAGATTCAAATCCATGGGATGTAGAAGGTTTAGCTTCAAATCCATGCGAAACACAATATTTAGCTGCAAATCAGTGCGAAGTAGAAGGCTCGGGTTCAAATCAATGCGATTCAATTGGTTCATTTTCAACTACTTGTGAAAAACATGATTTAGCTTCAGCAGCATGCGAAGAACATGATTTAGCTTCAAAGCAGCGCGAAGTAGAAGGCTTAGTTTCAAATCCATGCGAATCAAATGGTTTAGCTTCAAATACTTGTGATATACGTTATTTAGATTTAACTGCATGCGCAACGAACGAGTTAGCTTCAAATCCATGCGAAACACATGATTTAGCTTCAAATACTTGTGATATAAGTGATATAGCTTCAAATACAGGCGAAACAAACGAGTTAGCTTCAAATCCATGCGAAACACACGATTTAGCTTCAAATCAATGCGATGTGGAAGGTTTAGCTTCAAATACAAGCGAAACTCATGATTTAGCTTCAAATACTTGCGATATAAGTGATCTAGCTTCAAATACAGGCGAAACGAACGAGTTAGCTACAAATCCATGCGAAACACATGATTCAGCTGCAAATCAATGCGATGCAGAAGGTTTAGCTTCAAATCCATGCCAAACACATGATTTAGATTCAAATCCATGGGATGTAGAAGGTTTAGCTTCAAATCCATGCGAAACACATTATAGAGCTGCAAATCAGTGCGAAGTAGAAGGCTCGGGTTCAAATCAATGCGATTCAAATGGTTCATTTTCAAATACTTGTGAAAGACATGATTTAGCTTCAGATGCATGCGAAACACATGATTTAGCTTCAAATCAATGCGATGTGGAAGGGTTAGCTTCAAATCCTTGCAAAACACGTAATTTAACTTCAAATCCATGGAATGTAGAAGGTTTAGCTTCAAATCCATGCGAAACACATGATTTAGCCTGCAAATCAATGCGATGTAGAAGGTTTAGCTTCAAATCCAAGCGAAACACACGATTTAGCTTCAAATACTTGCGATATAAGTGATATAGCTTCAAATACAGGCGAAACAAACGAGTTAGCTTCAAATCCATGCGAAACATACGATTTAGCTTCAAACCAATGCGATGTAGAAGGTTTAGCTTCAAATCGAAGCGAAACACATGATTTAGCTTCAAATACTTGCGATATAAGTGATCTAGCTTCAAATACAGGCGAAACGCACGAGTTAGCTTCAAATCCATGCGAAACACATGATTCAACTGCAAATCAACGCGATGTAGAAGGTTTAGCTTCAAATCTATGCCAAACACATGATTTATATTCAAATCCATGGGATGTAGATGGTTTTGCTTCACATCCATGCGAAACACATTATTTAGCTGCAAATCAGTGCGAACTAGAAGGCTCGGGTTCAAATCAATGCGATTCAAATGGTTCATTTTCAAATACTTGTGAAACACATAATTTAGCTTCAAATCAATGCGATGTAGAAGGTTTAGCTTCAAATCCATGCGAAACACATTATTTAGCTGCATATCAGGGCGAAGTAGAAGGCTCGGGTTCAAATTAATGCGATGCAAATGGTTCATTTTAAAATACTTGTGAAAGACATGAGTTAGCTTCAACTGCATGCGAAACACATGATTTAGCTTCAAATCAATGCGATGTAGAAGGTTTAGCTTCAAATCCATGCAAAACACGTGATTTAACTTCAAATCCATGGGATATAGAAGGTTTAGCTTCAAATCCATGCGAAACACATTATTTAGCTGCAAATCAGTGCGAAGTAGAAGGTTCAGGTACAAATCCATGCGATTCAAATCGTACATCTTCAAATACTTGTGAAAGACATGATTTAGTTTCAACTGCATGCGAAACAAACGAGTTAGCTTCAAATCAATGCGATGTAGAAAGTTTAGCTTCAAATCCATGAGAAACAACGGGTTGAGCTACAAATACTTGTGATATATATTATTTAGCTACAACTGCATGCGAAACAAACGAGTTAGCTTCAAATCCATGCGAAACACACGATTTAGCTTCAAATCAATGCGATGTAGTAGGTTCAGCTTCAAATCCATGCGACACATATGATTTAGCTTCAAATACTTTCGATATAAGTGATACAGCTTCATAAGCAGGAAGAACAAACGAGGTAGCTTCAATTCCATGCGAAACAAATGATTTAGCTTCAAATCAATGCGAAGTTGAAGGCTTAGAATCTAATCCATGCGAAATAAATGAGTTACAATCAAATACTTGCGACAGAAATGAAATAGCTTCAAATCCATGCGAAACACATGATTTAGCCTGCAAATCAATGCGATGTAGAAGGTTTAGCTTCAAATCCATGCGATACACAAGATTTAGCTCCAAATCAATGCGATGTAGTAGGTTCAGCTTCAAATCCATGCGACACATATGATTTAGCTTCAAATATTTGCGATATAAGTGATATAGCTTCAAAAGCAGGAGGAAGAAACGAGGTAGCTTCAATTCCATGCGAAACAAATGATTTAGCTTCAAATCAATGCGAAGTAGAAGGCTTAGCTTCAAATCCATGCGAAACAAATGGTTTAGCTAGAAATGCTTGTGATATACATTATTTAGCTACAACTGCATGTGAAACAAACGAGTTAGCTTCAAATCCATGCGAAACACACGATTTAGCTTCAAATCAATGCGATGTAGAAGGTTTAGCTTCAAATCCATGCGACACATATGATTTAGCTTCAAATACTTGCGATATAAGTGATATAGCTTCAAATACAGGCGAAACAAACGAGTTAGCTTCAAATCCATGCGAAACGTACGATTTAGCTTCAAACCAATGCGATGTAGAAGGTTTAGCTTCAAATCGAAGCGAAACACATGATTTAGCTTCAAATACTTGCGATATAAGTGATCTAGCTTCAAATACAGGCGAAACGCACCAGTTAGCTTCAAATCCATGCGAAACACATGATTTAGCTTCAAATCAATGCGATGTAGTAGGTTTAGCTTCAAATCCATGCAAAACACGTCATTTAACGTCCAATTAATGCGACGTAGAAGGCTTAGCTTCAAATCCATGCGAATCAAATGGTTTAGCTTCAAATACTTGTGATATACGTTATTAAGATTTAACTGCATGCGCAACGAACGAGTTAGCTTCAAATCCATGCGAAACACATGATTTAGCTTCAAATCAATGCTATGTAGAAGGTTTAGCTGCAAATCCATGCGTCACAGATGATTTAGCTTCAGATAATTGCGATATAAGTAATATAGCTTCAAATGCAGACGAAACACATGATTTGGCTTCAAATCGAAGCGAAACACATGATTTAGTTTCAAATCAATGCGATGTATATGGTTTAGCTTCAAATCTGTGCGAAACCAATGATTTAGCTTCAAATACACTCGATATTAGTGATGTAGCTTCAAATGCAGAAGAAACAAACGAATTAGCTTCAAATTCATGCGAAACACATGATTTAGCTGCAAATCAATGTGATGTAGAAGGTTTAACTTCAAATCCATGCGATACACAAGATTTATATTCAAATCAATGCGATGTAGAAGGTTCAGCTTCAAATCCATGCGACACATATGATTTAGCCTACAAATCAATGCGATGTAGAAGGTTTAGCTTCAAATCCATGCTATACACAAGATTTAGCTCCAAATCAATGCGATGTAGAAGGTTCAGCTTCAAATCCATGCGACACATATGATTTAGCTTCAAATACTTGCGATATAAGTGATATAGCTTCAAAAGCTGGAGGAACAAACGAGGAAGCTTCAATTCCATGCGAAACAAATGATTTAACTTCAAATCAATGCTATGTAGAAGGTATAGCTGCAAATCCATGCGACACAGATGATTTAGCTTCAGATAATTGCGATATAAGTAATATAGCTTCAAATGCAGGCGAAACAAAGGATTTGGCTTCAAATAGAAGCGAAACACATGATTTAGTTTCAAATCAATGCGATGTAGAAGGTTTAGCTTCAAATCCATGCCATACACAAGATTTAGCTTCAAATCAATTCGAAGGACAAGGCTTAGATTCAAATCCATGCGAAACAAATGATTTAGCTTCAAATGAATGCGAAGTAGAAGGCTTAG
Organism: Megalopta genalis; assembly: GCF_051020955.1. Classification (NCBI taxonomy): domain Eukaryota; kingdom Metazoa; phylum Arthropoda; class Insecta; order Hymenoptera; family Halictidae; genus Megalopta; species Megalopta genalis. The sequence continues at coordinate 113,804 of NW_027476735.1, forward strand.
CTTCAAATCCATGCAAAACAAATGGTTTAGCTACAAATACTTGTGATATACACCATTTAGCTACAATTGCATGCGAAACGAACGAGTTAGCTTCAAATCCATGCGATTCACATGATGTAGCTTCAAATCAATGCGATGTAGAAGGTTTAGCTTCAAATCCATGCGATACACAAGATTTAGCTTCAAATCAATGCGATGTACTAGGTTCAGCTTCTAATACATGCGACACATATGATTTAGCTTCAAATACTTGCGATATATGTGATATAGCTTCAAAAGCTGTAGGAACAAACGAGGTAGCTTCAATTCCATGCGATACACATGATTTAGCTTCAAATCAATGCGATGTAGAAGGTTTAGCTTCAAATCCATACGACACACATGATTTAGATTCAAATCAATTCGAAGGACAAAGCTTATATTCAAATCCATACGAAACAAATGATTTAGCTTCAAATGAATGCGAAGTAGAAGGCTTGGCTTCAAATCCATGCGAAACAAATGATTTAGCTTCAAATGAATGCGAAGTAGAAGGCTTGGCTTCAAATCCATGCAAAACAAATGGTTTAACTACAAATACTTGTGATATACATTATTTAGCTACAACTGCATGCGAAACAAACGAGTTAACTTCAAATCCATGCGATGCACATGATTTAGCTTCAAATCAATGCGATGTAGAAGGTTTAGCTTCAAATCCATGCGAAACACATTATTTAGCTGCAAATCAGTGCGAAGTAGAAGGCTCGGGTTCAAATCAATGCAATGCAAATTGTTCATCTTCAAATACTTGTGAAAGATATGATTTAGCTTCAACTGCATGCGAAACACATGATTTAGCTTCAAATCAATGCGATGTAGAAGGTTTAGCTTCAAATCCATGCAAAACACATGATTCAGCTTCAAATCAATGCGATGTAGAAGGTTTAGCTTCAAATCCATGCGAAACACCTTATTTAGCTGCAAATCAGTGCGAAGTAGAAGGCTCGGGTTCAAATCAATGCAATGCAAATGGTTCATCTTCATATACTTGTGAAAGATATGATTTAGCTTCAACTGCATGCGAAACACATGATTTAGCTTCAAATCAATGCGATGTAGAAGGTTTAGCTTCAAATCCATGCAAAACACGTGATTTATCTTCCAATTAATGCGAAGTAGAAGGCTTAGCTTCAAATCCATGCGAATCAAATGGTTTAGCTTCAAATACTTGTGATATACGTTATTTAGATTTAACTGCACGCGCAACGAACGAGATAGCTTCAAATCCATGCGAAACACATGATTTATCTGCAAATCAATGCGATGAAGAAGGCATAGCTTCAAATCCATGCGAAACAAATGATATAGCTTCAAACACTTGTGGTGTAAGTGATATAGCTTCAAATGAAGACTAATCAAACGAGTTAGCTTCAAAATCCACGCGATACACATGATTTAGCTTCAAATACTAGCGATATAAGTCATGTAGATTCAACTGCAGACGAACCGAACAAGTTAGTGTCAAATCCATGCGGAACACATTATTTAGCTGCAAATCAATGCGATGTAGAAGGTTTAGCGTCAAGACAATAAGAGGTAGAAAGTTTAGCTTCAAATCAATAGTTTGTAGAAGGTTTAGCTTCAAGTCAATGCGATGTAGAAGGTTTAGCTTCAAATACATACGAAACACATGATTTAGCTTCAAATCAATGCGAGGTTGAAGGTTTAGCTTCAAATCCATGCAAAACTCGTGATTTTTCTTCCAATTAATGCGAAGTAGAAGGCTTATCTTCAAATCCATGCGAAACAAAAGGTTTAGCTTCAAATTCTTGTGATATACGTTATTTAGATTTAACTGCATGCGCAACGAACGAGTTAGCTTCTAATCCATGCGAAACACATGATTTAGCTGCAAATCAATGCGATGAAGAAGGTTTAGCTTCAAATCCATGCGAAACAAATGATATAGCTTCAAACACTTGGGGTGTAAGAGATATAGCTTCAAATGAAAACTAATCAAACGAGTTAGCTTCAAAATCCACGCGATACACATGATTTAACTTCAAATACTAGCGATATAAGTGATGTAGATTCAACTGCGGGCGAAACGAACGAGTTAGCTTCAAATCCATGCGAAACACATGATTTAGCTGCAAATCAATGCGATGTAGAAGGTTTAGCTTCAAATCCATGCGATACACATGATTAAGCTTCAAATCAATGCGATGTAGATAGTTTGCTTCAAATCCATGCGATACACAAGATTTAGCTTCAAATCAATGCGATGTAGAAGGTTTAGCTTCAAATCCATGCAAAACACGTGATTTAACTTCAAATCCATGGGATATAGAAGGTTTAGCTTCAAATCCATGCGAAACACATTATTTAGCTGCAAATCAGTGCGAAGTAGAAGGTTCAGGTACAAATCCATGCGATTCAAATCGTACATCTTCAAATACTTGTGAAAGACATGATTTAGTTTCAACTGCATGCGAAACAAACGAGTTAGCTTCAAATCAATGCGATGTAGAAAGTTTAGCTTCAAATCCATGAGAAACAACGGGTTGAGCTACAAATACTTGTGATATATATTATTTAGCTACAACTGCATGCGAAACAAACGAGTTAGCTTCAAATCCATGCGAAACACACGATTTAGCTTCAAATCAATGCGATGTAGTAGGTTCAGCTTCAAATCCATGCGACACATATGATTTAGCTTCAAATACTTTCGATATAAGTGATACAGCTTCATAAGCAGGAAGAACAAACGAGGTAGCTTCAATTCCATGCGAAACAAATGATTTAGCTTCAAATCAATGCGAAGTTGAAGGCTTAGAATCTAATCCATGCGAAATAAATGAGTTACAATCAAATACTTGCGACAGAAATGAAATAGCTTCAAATCCATGCGAAACACATGATTTAGCCTGCAAATCAATGCGATGTAGAAGGTTTAGCTTCAAATCCATGCGATACACAAGATTTAGCGCCAAATCAATGCGATGTAGTAGGTTCAGCTTCAAATCCATGCGACACATATGATTTAGCTTCAAATATTTGCGATATAAGTGATATAGCTTCAAAAGCAGGAGGAAGAAACGAGGTAGCTTCAATTCCATGCGAAACAAATGATTTAGCTTCAAATCAATGCGAAGTAGAAGGCTTAGCTTCAAATCCATGCGAAACAAATGGTTTAGCTAGAAATGCTTGTGATATACATTATTTAGCTACAACTGCATGTGAAACAAACGAGTTAGCTTCAAATCCATGCGAAACACACGATTTAGCTTCAAATCAATGCGATGTAGAAGGTTTAGCTTCAAATCCATGCGACACATATGATTTAGCTTCAAATACTTGCGATATAAGTGATATAGCTTCAAATACAGGCGAAACAAACGAGTTAGCTTCAAATCCATGCGAAACGTACGATTTAGCTTCAAACCAATGCGATGTAGAAGGTTTAGCTTCAAATCGAAGCGAAACACATGATTTAGCTTCAAATACTTGCGATATAAGTGATCTAGCTTCAAATACAGGCGAAACGCACCAGTTAGCTTCAAATCCATGCGAAACGCATGATTCAGCTGCAAATCAATGCGATGTAGAAGGTTTAGCTTCAAATCCATGCCATACACATGATTTAAATTCAAATCCATGGGATGTAGAAGGTTTAGCTTCTAATCCATGCGAAACAAATTAATTGTTTATCTGCAAATCAGTGCGAAGTAGAAGGCTCGGGTTCAAATCAATGTGATTCAAATGGTTCATCTTCAAATACTTGTGAAAGACATGATTTAGCTTCAACTGCATGCGAAACACATGATTTAGCTTCAAATCAATGCGATGTAGTAGGTTTAGCTTCAAATCCATGCAAAACACGTCATTTAACGTCCAATTAATGCGACGTAGAAGGCTTAGCTTCAAATCCATGCGAATCAAATGGTTTAGCTTCAAATACTTGTGATATACGTTATTAAGATTTAACTGCATGCGCAACGAACGAGTTAGCTTCAAATCCATGCGAAACACATGATTTAGCTTCAAATCAATGCTATGTAGAAGGTTTAGCTGCAAATCCATGCGTCACAGATGATTTAGCTTCAGATAATTGCGATATAAGTAATATAGCTTCAAATGCAGACGAAACACATGATTTGGCTTCAAATCGAAGCGAAACACATGATTTAGTTTCAAATCAATGCGATGTATATGGTTTAGCTTCAAATCTGTGCGAAACCAATGATTTAGCTTCAAATACACTCGATATTAGTGATGTAGCTTCAAATGCAGAAGAAACAAACGAATTAGCTTCAAATTCATGCGAAACACATGATTTAGCTGCAAATCAATGTGATGTAGAAGGTTTAACTTCAAATCCATGCGATACACAAGATTTATATTCAAATCAATGCGATGTAGAAGGTTCAGCTTCAAATCCATGCGACACATATGATTTAGCCTGCAAATCAATGCGATGTAGAAGGTTTAGCTTCAAATCCATGCTATACACAAGATTTAGCTCCAAATCAATGCGATGTAGAAGGTTCAGCTTCAAATCCATGCGACACATATGATTTAGCTTCAAATACTTGCGATATAAGTGATATAGCTTCAAAAGCTGGAGGAACAAACGAGGAAGCTTCATTCCATGCGAAACAAATGATTTAACTTCAAATCAATGCTATGTAGAAGGTATAGCTGCAAATCCATGCGACACAGATGATTTAGCTTCAGATAATTGCGATATAAGTAATATAGCTTCAAATGCAGGCGAAACAAAGGATTTGGCTTCAAATAGAAGCGAAACACATGATTTAGTTTCAAATCAATGCGATGTAGAAGGTTTAGCTTCAAATCCATGCCATACACAAGATTTAGCTTCAAATCAATTCGAAGGACAAGGCTTAGATTCAAATCCATGCGAAACAAATGATTTAGCTTCAAATGAATGCGAAGTAGAAGGCTTAGCTTCAAATCCATGCAAAACAAATGGTTTTGCTACAAATACTTGTGATATACACCATTTAGCTACAATTGCATGCGAAACGAACGAGTTAGCTTCAAATCCATGCGATTCACATGATGTAGCTTCAAATCAATGCGATGTAGAAGGTTTAGCTTCAAATCCATGCGATACACAAGATTTAGCTTCAAATCAATGCGATGTACTAGGTTCAGCTTCTAATACATGCGACACATATGATTTAGCTTCAAATACTTGCGATATATGTGATATAGCTTCAAAAGCTGTAGGAACAAACGAGGTAGCTTCAATTCCATGCGATACACATGATTTAGCTTCAAATCAATGCGATGTAGAAGGTTTAGCTTCAAATCCAAACGAAACACATGATTTAACTTCAAATCAATTCGAAGGACAAGGCTTAGATTCAAATGCATGCGAAACAAATGATTTAGCTTCAAATGAATGCGAAGTAGAAGGCTTAGCTTCAAATCCATGCAAAACAAATGATTTAGCTTCAAACACTTGGGATATAAGTGATATAGCTTCAAATGCAGACTAATCAAACAAGTTAGCTTCAAAATCCACGCGATATACATGATTTAGCTTCAAATACTTGCGATATAAGTGATGTAGGTTCAACTGCAGGGGAAACAAACGAGTTAGCTTCAAATCCATGCAAAACACATGATTTAGATGCAAATCAATGCGATGTAGAAGGTTTAGCTTCAAATCCATGGGAAACAAATGATTTAGATTCTGATACTTGCGATATGAGTGATATAGCTTCAAATGCTGACGAAACAAATGGGTAGCTTCAACTCGATGCTAAACACACGATTTAGCTTCAAATCAATAAGATGTTGCAGGTTTAGCTTCAAACCCATGCGACACAAATGATTTAGCGTCAGATACTTGCGATATAACTGATATAGCTTCAACTGCATGCGCAACGAACGAGTTAGCTTCAAATCCATGCGAAACACATGATTTAGCTGCAAATCAATGCGATGAAGAAGGTTTAGCTTCAAATCCATGGGAAACAAATGATTTAGCTTCAGATGCTTGCGATATAAGTGATACAGCTTCAAATGCTGTCGAAACAAACGGGTTAGCTTCAACTCCATGCGAATCACATGATTTAGGTTCAAATCAATAAGATGTAGCAGGTTTAGCTTCAAGTCAATGCGATGTAGAATGTTTAGCTTCAAATCCATGCGACACAAATGATTTAGCGTTAGATACTTGCGATACAAGCGATATAGCTTCAAATGCCGGGGAAACAAACGAGTTAGCTTGAAGTCCATGCGAAACACATGATTTAGCTGCAAATCAATGCGATGTAGAAGGATTAGCTTCAAATCCATGCGAAACACATTATTTAGCTGCAAATCAGTGCGAAGTAGAAGGCTCGGGTTCAAATCAATGCAATTCAAATGGTTCATCTTCAAAAACATGTGAATGACATGATTTAGCTTCATCTGCATGCGAAACACATGATTTAGCTTCAAATCAGTGCGAAACACATGATTTAGCTTCAAATAAATGCGATGTAGAAGGTTTAGCTTCAAATCCATACGACACACATGATTTAGATTCAAATCAATTCGAAGGACAAAGCTTATATTCAAATCCATACGAAACAAATGATTTAGCTTCAAATGAATGCGAAGTAGAAGGCTTGGCTTCAAATCCATGCGAAACAAATGATTTAGCTTCAAATGAATGCGAAGTAGAAGGCTTGGCTTCAAATCCATGCAAAACAAATGGTTTAACTACAAATACTTGTGATATACATTATTTAGCTACAACTGCATGCGAAACAAACGAGTTAACTTCAAATCCATGCGATGCACATGATTTAGCTTCAAATCAATGCGATGTAGAAGGTTTAGCTTCAAATCTATGCGAAACACATTATTTAGCTGCAAATCAGTGCGAAGTAGAAGGCTCGGGTTCAAATCAATGCAATGCAAATTGTTCATCTTCAAATACTTGTGAAAGATATGATTTAGCTTCAACTGCATGCGAAACACATGATTTAGCTTCAAATCAATGCGATGTAGAAGGTTTAGCTTCAAATCCATGCAAAACACATGATTCAGCTTCAAATCAATGCGATGTAGAAGGTTTAGCTTCAAATCCATGCGAAACACCTTATTTAGCTGCAAATCAGTGCGAAGTAGAAGGCTCGGGTTCAAATCAATGCAATGCAAATGGTTCATCTTCATATACTTGTGAAAGATATGATTTAGCTTCAACTGCATGCGAAACACATGATTTAGCTTCAAATCAATGCGATGTAGAAGGTTTAGCTTCAAATCCATGCAAAACACGTGATTTATCTTCCAATTAATGCGAAGTAGAAGGCTTAGCTTCAAATCCATGCGAATCAAATGGTTTAGCTTCAAATACTTGTGATATACGTTATTTAGATTTAACTGCACGCGCAACGAACGAGTTAGCTTCAAATCCATGCGAAACACATGATTTATCTGCAAATCAATGCGATGAAGAAGGCATAGCTTCAAATCCATGCGAAACAAATGATATAGCTTCAAACACTTGTGGTGTAAGTGATATAGCTTCAAATGAAGACTAATCAAACGAGTTAGCTTCAAAATCCACGCGATACACATGATTTAGCTTCAAATACTAGCGATATAAGTCATGTAGATTCAACTGCAGACGAACCGAACAAGTTAGTGTCAAATCCATGCGGAACACATTATTTAGCTGCAAATCAATGCGATGTAGAAGGTTTAGCGTCAAGACAATAAGAGGTAGAAAGTTTAGCTTCAAATCAATAGTTTGTAGAAGGTTTAGCTTCAAGTCAATGCGATGTAGAAGGTTTAGCTTCAAATACATACGAAACACATGATTTAGCTTCAAATCAATGCGAGGTAGAAGGTTTAGCTTCAAATCCATGCAAAACTCGTGATTTTTCTTCCAATTAATGCGAAGTAGAAGGCTTATCTTCAAATCCATGCGAAACAAAAGGTTTAGCTTCAAATTCTTGTGATATACGTTATTTAGATTTAACTGCATGCGCAACGAACGAGTTAGCTTCTAATCCATGCGAAACACATGATTTAGCTGCAAATCAATGCGATGAAGAAGGTTTAGCTTCAAATCCATGCGAAACAAATGATATAGCTTCAAACACTTGGGGTGTAAGAGATATAGCTTCAAATGAAAACTAATCAAACGAGTTAGCTTCAAAATCCACGCGATACACATGATTTAACTTCAAATACTAGCGATATAAGTGATGTAGATTCAACTGCGGGCGAAACGAACGAGTTAGCTTCAAATCCATGCGAAACACATGATTTAGCTGCAAATCAATGCGATGTAGAAGGTTTAGCTTCAAATCCATGCGATACACATGATTAAGCTTCAAATCAATGCGATGTAGATAGTTTGCTTCAAATCCATGCGATACACAAGATTTAGCTTCAAATCAATGCGATGTAGTAGGTTCAGCTTCAAATCCATGCGATATAAGTGATATAGCTTCAAAAGCAGGAGGAACAAACGAGGTAGCTTCAATTCCATGCAAGACAAATGCTTTAGCTTCAAATCAATGCGAAGTAGAAGGCGTAGCTTCAAATCCATGCAAAACACGTGATTTTTCTTCCAATTAATGCGAAGTAGAAGGCTTATCTTCAAATCCATGCGAAACAAAAGGTTTAGCTTCAAATTCTTGTGATATACGTTATTTAGATTTAACTGCATGCGCAACGAACGAGTTAGCTTCAAATCCATGCGATACACATGATTTAGCTTCAAATCAATGCGATGTAGAAGGTTTAGCTACAAATCCATGCCATACACAAGATTTAGCTTCAAATCAATTCGAAGGACAAGGCTTAGATTCAGATCCATGAGAAATAAATGATTTAGCTTCAAATGAATGCGAAGTAGAAGGCTTAGCTTCAAATCCATGCAAAACAAATGGTTGAGCTACAAATACTTGTGATATACATCATTTAGCTACAACTGCATGCTAAACGAACGAGTTAGCTTCAAATCCATGCGATACACATGATTTAGCTTCAAATCAATGCGATGTGGAAGGTATAGCTTCAAATCCATGCGATACACAAGATTTAGCTTCAAATCAATGCGATGAAGAAGGTGTAGCTTCAAATCCATGCGAAACAAATGATATAGCTTCAAACACTTGGGGTGTAAGTGATATAGCTTCAAATGAAGACTAATCAAACGAGTTAGCTTCAAAATCCACGCGATACACATGATTTAGCTTCAAATACTAGCGATATAAGTGATGTAGATTCAACTGCAGGCGAAACGAACGAGTTAGCTTCAAATCCATGCGAAACACATGATTTAGCTGCAAATCAATGCGATGTAGAAGGTTTAGCTTCAAAACAATAAGGGGTAGAAGGTTTAGCTTCAAATAAATAGAATGAAGTAGGTTTAGCTTCAAATCAATGCGATGTAGAAGGTTCAGCTTCAAATCCATGCGATACACATGATTTAGCTTCAAATCAATGCGATGTGGAAGGTATAGCTTCAAATCCATGCGATACACAAGATTTAGCTTCAAATCAATGCGATGTAGTAGGTTCAGCTTCAAATCCATGCGACACATATAATTTAGCTTCAAATACTTGCGATATAAGTGATATAGCTTCAAAAGCTGGAGGAACAAACGAGGTTGCTTCAATTCCATGCGAAACACATGATTTAGCTTCAAATCAATGCGAAGTAGAAGGCGTAGCTTCAAATCAATGCAAAACAAATGGTTTAGCTACGAATACTTGTGATATACATTATTTAGCTACAACTGCATGCGAAACTAACGAGTTAGCTTCAAATCCATGCGAGACACATGATTTAACATCTAATCAATGCGATGTAGAAGGTTTAGCTTCAAATCCACGCGAAACAAATGATTTAGCTTCAAACACTTGGGGTATAAGTGATATAGCTTCAAATGCAGACTAATCAAACGAGTTAGCTTCAAAATCCACGCGATACACATGATTTAGCTTCAAACACTTGCGATATAAGTGATGTAGATTCAACTGCAGGCTAAACGAACGAGTTAGCTTCAAATCCATGCGAAACACATGATTTAGCTGCAAATCAATGTGATGTAGAAGGTTTAGCTTCAAATCCATGCGATACACAAGATTTAGCTTCAAATCAATGCGATGTAGAAGGTTCATCTTCAAATCCATGCAACACATATGATTTAGCTTCAAATACTTGCGATATAAGTGATATAGCTTGAAAAGCTGGAGGAACAAACGAGGTTGCTTCAATTCCATGCGAAACACATGATTTAGCTTCAAATGAATGCGAAGTAGAAGGCTTGGCTTCAAATCCATGCAAAACAAATGGTTTAACTACAAATACTTGTGATAAACATTATTTAGCTACAACTGCATGCGAAACAAACGAGTTAACTTCAAATCCATGCGATACACATGATTTAGCTTCAAATCAATGCGATGTAGAAGGTTTCGCTTCAAATCCATGCCATACACAAGATTTAGCTTCAAATCAATGCGATGTAGTAGGTTCAGCTTCAAATCCATGCGACACATATGATTAAGCTTCAAATACTTGCGATATAAGTGATATAGCTTCAAAAGCTGTATGAACAAACGAGGTAGCTTCAATTCCACGCGATACACATGATTTAGCTTCAAACACTTGCGATATAAGTGATGTAGATTCAACTGCAGGCAAAACGAACGAGTTAGCTTCAAATCCATGCGAAACACATGATTCAGCTTCAAATCAATGCGATGTAGTAGGTTCAGCTTCAAATCCATGCGACACATATGATTTAGCTTGAAATACTTGCGATATAAGTGATATAGCTTCAAAAGCTGTAGGAACAAACGTGGTAGCTTCAATTCCATGCGAGATACTTGATTTAGCTTCAAATCAATGCGATTTAGAAGGTTTAGCTTCAAGTCCAAGCGTAACACATGATTTAGCTTCAAATACTTGCGATATAGGTGATATAGCTTCGAATACAGGCGAAACGAACGAGTTAGCTTCAAATCCATGCCAAACACATGATTTAGTTTCAAATCAATGCGATGTAGAAGGTTTAGCTTCAAATCCATGCAAAACACGTGATTTATCTTCCAATTAATGCGAAGTAGAAGGCTTAGCTTCAAATCCATGCGAATCAAATGGTTTATCTTCAAATACTTGTGATATACATTATTTAGCTACAACTGCATGCGAAACTAACGAGTTAGCTTCAAATCCATGCGAGACACATGATTTAACTTCTAATCAATGCGATGTAGAAGGTTTAGCTTCAAATCCACGCGAAACAAATGATTTAGCTTCAAACACTTGGGGTATAAGTGATATGGCTTCAAATGCAGACTAATCAAACGAGTTAGCTTCAAAATCCACGCGATACACATGATTTAGCTTCAAACACTTGCGATATAAGTGATGTAGATTCAACTGCAGGCTAAACGAACGAGTTAGCTTCAAATCCATGCGAAACACATGATTCAGCTTCAAATCAATGCGATGTAGTAGGTTCAGCTTCAAATCCATGCGACACATATGATTTAGCTTGAAATACTTGCCATATAAGTGATATAGCTTCAAAAGCTGTAGGAACAAACGTGGTAGCTTCAATTCCATGCGAGATACTTGATTTAGCTTCAAATCAATGCGATTTAGAAGGTTTAGCTTCAAGTCCACGCGTAACACATGATTTAGCTTCAAATACTTGCGATATAGGTGATATAGCTTCGAATACAGGCGAAACGAACGAGTTAGCTTCAAATCCATGCGACACAAATTATTTAGCTTCATATACATGCGATGCAAGTGATATAGCTTCAAATGCAGCCGAAACACACGAGTGAGCTTCAAATCCAAGCGTAACACATGATTTATCTTCAAATCAATGGGAAGTAGAAGGTTTACCTTAAAATCCATGCGAAACAAATGGTTTAGCTCCAAATACTTGTGATATACATGATGTAGCTTCAACGGCATGCGAAACAAACGAGTTAGCTTCAAATCTAAGCGAAACACATGATTTAGCTTCAAATCAATGCGAAGTAGAAGATTTAGGTTCAAATACATGCGAAACAAATGATTTAGCTTCAAATAATTCGATATAAGTGATATAGCTTCAAATGCAGGCGAAACAAACGAGTGATCTTCAAATCCAAGCGTAACACATGATTTAACTTCAAATCAATGCGAAGTAGAAGATTTAGGTTCAAATACATGCAAAACAAATGGTTCAGCCTCAAATACTTGTGATATACATGATTTACCTTCAACTGCATGCGAAACAAACGAGTTAGCTTCAAATCCAAGAAAAACACATGATTTAACTTGAAATCAATGCGAAGTAGAAGATTTAGGTTCAAATACATGCGAAACAAATGGTTCAGCTTCAAATACTTGTGATATACGTGATTTACCTTCAACTGCATGCGAAACAAACGAGTGGTCTTCAAATCCAAGCGTAACACAAGATTTAACTTCGAATCAATACGAAGTAGAATGCTTAGCATCAAATTCATGCAACACAAATTATTTAGCTTCTTATACTTGCGATATAAGTGATATAGCTTCAAATGCAGGCGAAACAAACGAGTGATCTTCAAATCCAAGCGTAACACATGATTTAACTTCAAATCAAAGCGAAGTAGAAGATTTAGGTTCAAATACATGCGAAACAAATGGTTTAGCTTCAAATACTTGTGATATACATGATTTAGCTTCAACTGCATGCGAAACAAACGAGTTAGCTTCAAATCCATGCGATACACAAGATTTAGTTTCAAATGAATGCGATGTAGTAGGTTCAGCTACAAATCCATGCGACACATATGATTTAGCTTCAAATACTTGCGATATAAGTGATATAGCTTCAAAAGCTGTAGGAAATCAATGTGATGTAGAAGGTTTAGCTTCAAATCCATGCGATACACAAGATTTAGCTTCAAATCAATGCGATGTAGGAGGTTCAGCTTCAAATCCATGCAAAACAAATGGTTTAGCTACAAATACTTGTGATATACATTATTTAGCTACAACTGCATGCGAAATAAACGAGATAGCTTCAAATCCATGCTATATACATGATTTAGCTTTAAATCAATGCGATGTAGAAGGTTTGGCTTCAAATCCATGCGATACACAAGATTTAGCTTCAAATCAATGCGATGTATAAGTTTTAGCTTCAAATCCATGCGAATCAAATGGTTTAGCTTCAAATACTTGTGATATAGGTTATTTAGATTTAACTGCGTGCGCAACGAACGAGTTAGCTTCAAATCCATGCGAAACACATTATTTAGCTGCAAATAAATGCGATGAAGAAGGTTTAGCTTCAAATCAATAGAATGTAGAAGGTTTAGCTTCAAGTCAATGCGATGTAGATGGTTTAGCTTCAAATCCATACGAAACACATGATTTAGCTACAAATAAATTCGAAGGACAAGGCTTTGATTCAAATCCATGCGAAACAAATGATTTAGCTTCAAATCAATGCGATGTAGGAGGTTTAGCTTCAAATCCATACGAAACACATGATTTAGCTTCAAATCAATTCGAAGGACAAGGCTTAGATTCAAATCCATGCGAAACAAATGATTTAGCTTCAAATGAATGCGAAGTAGAAGGCTTAGATTCAAATCCATGCAAAACAAATGGTTTAGCTACAAATACTTGTGATATACATTATTTAGCTACAACTGCATGCGAAATAAACGAGATAGCTTCAAATCCATGCTATATACATGATTTAGCTTCAAATCAATGCGATGTAGAAGGTTTAGCTTCAAATCCATGCGATATACAAGATTTAGCTTCAAATCAATGCGATGTAGTATGTTCAGCTTCAAATCCATGCGACACATTCGATTTAGCTGCAAATAATGGCGATATAAGTGATATAGCTTCAAAAGCTGTAGGAACAAACGAGGTAGCTTCAATTCCATGCGAGAAACATGATTTAGCTTCAAATCAATGCGATGTAGAAGGTTTAGCATCAAATCCATGCCATACACAAGATTTAGCTTCAAATCAATGCGATGTAGTAGGTTCAGCTTCAAATCCATGCGACACATATGATTTAGCTTCAAATACCTGCGATATAAGTGATATAGCTTTAAAAGCTGTAGGAACAAACGAGGTAGCTACAATTCCACGCGATACACATGATTTAGCTTCAAACACTTGCGATATAAGTGATGTAGATTCAACTGCAGGCAAAACGAACGAGTTAGCTTCAAATCCATGCGAAACACACGATCTATCATCTAATCAATGCGATGTATAAGGTTTAGCTTCAAATCAATAAGAGGTAGATGGTTTGGCTTCATCATCAATAGAATATAGAAGGTTAGCTTCAAATAAATGCGAAGTAGAAGGTTTAGCTTCAAATCCATACGACACACATGATTTAGACACAAATCAATTCGAAGGACAAGGCTTAGATTCAAATCCATGCGAAACAAATGATTTAGCTTCAAATGAATGCGAAGTAGAAGGCTTCGCTTCAAATCCATGCAAAACAAATGGTTTAACTACAGATACTTGTGATAAACATTATTTAGCTACAACTGCATGCGAAACAAACGAGTTAACTTCAAATCCATGCGATACACATGATTTAGCTTCAAATCAGCGCGATGTAGAAGGTTTCTCTTCAAATCCATGCCATACACAAGATTTAGCTTCAAATCAATGCGATGTAGTAGGTTCAGCTTCAAATCCATGCGACACATATGATTAAGCTTCAAATACTTGCGATATAAGTGATATAGCTTCAAAAGCTGTAGGAACAAACGAGCTAGCTTCAATTCCATGCGAGACACATGATTTAGCTTCAAATCAATGCGATGTAGAAGGTTCAGCTTCAAATCCATACGAAACACATGATTTAGCTTCAAATCGATTCGAAGGACAAGGCTTAGATTCAAATCCATGCGAAACAAATGATTTAGCTTCAATGAATGCGAAGTAGAAGGCTTAGCTTCAAATCCATGCAAAACAAATGGTTTAGCTACAAATACTTGTGATATACATTATTTAGCTACAACTGCATGCGAACAAACGAGTTAGCTTCAAATCGATACGAAACACATGATTTAGCTTCAAATCGATTCGAAGGACAAGGCTTAGATTCAAATCCATGCGAAACAAATGATTTAGCTTCAAATGAATGCGAAGTAGAGGCTTAGCTTCAAATCCATGCAAAACAAATGGTTTAGCTACAAATACTTGTGATATACATTATTTAGCTACAACTGCATGCGAAACTAACGAGTTAGCTTCAAATTCATGCGATACACATGATTTAGCTTCAAATCAATGCGATGTGGAAGGTTTAGCTTCAAATCCATGCGAAACACATGATTTAGCTTCAAAACAATTCGAAGTACAATGCTTTGATTCAAATCCATGCGAAAGAAATGGTTTAGCTACAAATACTTGTGATATACATTATTTAGCTACAACTGCATGCGAAACGAACGAGTCAGCTTCAAATCCATGCGATACACATGATTTAGCTTCAAATCAGTGCGATGTAGTAGGTTCAGCTTCAAATCCATGCGACACATATGATTTAGCTTCAAATACTTGCGATATAAGTGATATAGCTTCAAGTGCAGGCGAAACAAACGAGTGATCTTCAAATCCAAGCGTAACACATGATTTAACTTCAAATCAATGGAAAGTAGAAGTCTTAGCATCAAATCCATGCAACACAAGTTATTTAGCTTCTCATACTTGCGATATAAGTGATCTAGCTTCAAATGCAGGCGAAACAAACGAGTGAGCTTTAAATCAAGCGAAACACATGATTTAACTTGAAATCAATGCGAAGTAGAAGATTTAGGTTCAAATACATGCGAAACAAATGGTTCAGCTTCAAATACTTGTGATATACATGATTTACCTTCAACTGCATGCGAAACAAACGAGTTAGCTTCAAATCCAAGCGAAACACATGATTTAGCTTCAAATCAATTCGAAGTAGAAGGCTTAGCTTCAAATCAATGCGATGTAGTATGTTCAGCTTCAAATCCATGCGACACATTCGATTTAGCTGCAAATAATGGCGATATAAGTGATATAGCTTCAAAAGCTGTAGGAACAAACGAGGTAGCTTCAATTCCATGCGAGAAACATGATTTAGCTTCAAATCAATGCGATGTAGAAGTTTTAGCTTCAAATCCATGCCATACACAAGATTTAGCTTCAAATCAATGCGATGTAGTAGGTTCAGCTTCAAATCCATGCGACACATATGATTTAGCTTCAAATACCTGCGATATAAGTGATATAGCTTTAAAAGCTGTAGGAACAAACGAGGTAGCTACAATTCCACGCGATACACATGATTTAGCTTCAAACACTTGCGATATAAGTGATGTAGATTCAACTGCAGGCAAAACGAACGAGTTAGCTTCAAATCCATGCGAAACACACGATTTATCATCTAATCAATGCGATGTATAAGGTTTAGCTTCAAATCAATAAGAGGTAGATGGTTTGGCTTCATCATCAATAGAATATAGAAGGTTTAGCTTCAAATAAATGCGAAGTAGAAGGTTTAGCTTCAAATCCATACGACACACATGATTTAGATTCAAATCAATTCGAAGGACAAGGCTTAGATTCAAATCCATGCGAAACAAATGATTTAGCTTCAAATGAATGCGAAGTAGAAGGCTTGGCTTCAAATCCATGCAAAACAAATGGTTTAACTACAGATACTTGTGATAAACATTATTTAGCTACAACTGCATGCGAAACAAACGAGTTAACTTCAAATCCATGCCATACACATGATTTAGCTTCAAATCAATGCGATGTAGAAGGTTTCTCTTCAAATCCATGCCATACACAAGATTTAGCTTCAAATCAATGCGATCTAGTAGGTTCAGCTTCAAATCCATGCGACACATATGATTAAGCTTCAAATACTTGCGATATAAGTGATATAGCTTCAAAAGCTGTAGGAACAAACGAGCTAGCTTCAATTCCATGCGAGACACATGATTTAGCTTAAAATCAATGCGATGTAGAAGGTTCAGCTTCAAATCCATACGAAACACATGATTTAGCTTCAAATCAATTCGAAGTACAATGCTTAGATTCAAATCCATGCGAAACAAATGCTTTAGCTTCAAATCAATGCGAAGTAGAAGGCGTAGCTTCAAATCCATGCAAAACAAATGGTTTAGCTACAAATACTTGTGATATACATTATTTAGCTACAACTGCATGCGAAACAAACGAGTTAGCTTCAAATCCATACGAAACACATGATTTAGCTTCAAATCGATTCGAAGGACAAGGCTTAGATTCAAATCCATGCGAAACAAATGATTTAGCTTCAAATGAATGCGAAGTAGAAGGCTTAGCTTCAAATCCATGCAAAACAAATGGTTTAGCTACAAATACTTGTGATATACATTATTTAGCTACAACTGCATGCGAAACTAACGAGTTAGCTTCAAATTCATGCGATACACATGATTTAGCTTCAAATCAATGCGATGTGGAAGGTTTAGCTTCAAATCCATGCGAAACACATGATTTAGCTTCAAAACAATTCGAAGTACAATGCTTTGATTCAAATCCATGCGAAAGAAATGGTTTAGCTACAAATACTTGTGATATACATTATTTAGCTACAACTGCATGCGAAACGAACGAGTCAGCTTCAAATCCATGCGATACACATGATTTAGCTTCAAATCAATGCGATGTTGAAGGTTTAGCTTCAAATCCATGCGATACACAAGATTTAGCTTCAAATCAATGCGATGTAGTATGTTCAGCTTCAAATCCATGCGACACATTCGATTTAGCTGCAAATAATGGCGATATAAGTGATATAGCTTCAAAAGCTGTAGGAACAAACGAGGTAGCTTCAATTCCATGCGAGAAACATGATTTAGCTTCAAATCAATGCGATGTAGAAGGTTTAGCTTCAAATCCATGCCATACACAAGATTTAGCTTCAAATCAATGCGATGTAGTAGGTTCAGCTTCAAATCCATGCGACACATATGATTTAGCTTCAAATACCTGCGATATAAGTGATATAGCTTTAAAAGCTGTAGGAACAAACGAGGTAGCTACAATTCCACGCGATACACATGATTTAGCTTCAAACACTTGCGATATAAGTGATGTAGATTCAACTGCAGGCAAAACGAACGAGTTAGCTTCAAATCCATGCGAAACACACGATTTATCATCTAATCAATGCGATGTATAAGGTTTAGCTTCAAATCAATAAGAGGTAGATGGTTTGGCTTCATCATCAATAGAATATAGAAGGTTTAGCTTCAAATAAATGCGAAGTAGAAGGTTTAGCTTCAAATCCATACGACACACATGATTTAGATTCAAATCAATTCGAAGGACAAGGCTTAGATTCAAATCCATGCGAAACAAATGATTTAGCTTCAAATGAATGCGAAGTAGAAGGCTTGGCTTCAAATCCATGCAAAACAAATGGTTTAACTACAGATACTTGTGATAAACATTATTTAGCTACAACTGCATGCGAAACAAACGAGTTAACTTCAAATCCATGCCATACACATGATTTAGCTTCAAATCAATGCGATGTAGAAGGTTTCTCTTCAAATCCATGCCATACACAAGATTTAGCTTCAAATCAATGCGATGTAGTAGGTTCAGCTTCAAATCCATGCGACACATATGATTAAGCTTCAAATACTTGCGATATAAGTGATATAGCTTCAAAAGCTGTAGGAACAAACGAGCTAGCTTCAATTCCATGCGAGACACATGATTTAGCTTCAAATCAATGCGATGTAGAAGGTTCAGCTTCAAATCCATACGAAACACATGATTTAGCTTCAAATCAATTCGAAGTACAATGCTTAGATTCAAATCCATGCGAAACAAATGCTTTAGCTTCAAATCAATGCGAAGTAGAAGGCGTAGCTTCAAATCCATGCAAAACAAATGGTTTAGCTACAAATACTTGTGATATACATTATTTAGCTACAACTGCATGCGAAACAAACGAGTTAGCTTCAAATCCATACGAAACACATGATTTAGCTTCAAATCGATTCGAAGGACAAGGCTTAGATTCAAATCCATGCGAAACAAATGATTTAGCTTCAAATGAATGCGAAGTAGAAGGCTTAGCTTCAAATCCATGCAAAACAAATGGTTTAGCTACAAATACTTGTGATATACATTATTTAGCTACAACTGCATGCGAAACTAACGAGTTAGCTTCAAATTCATGCGATACACATGATTTAGCTTCAAATCAATGCGATGTGGAAGGTTTAGCTTCAAATCCATGCGAAACACATGATTTAGCTTCAAAACAATTCGAAGTACAATGCTTTGATTCAAATCCATGCGAAAGAAATGGTTTAGCTACAAATACTTGTGATATACATTATTTAGCTACAACTGCATGCGAAACGAACGAGTCAGCTTCAAATCCATGCGATACACATGATTTAGCTTCAAATCAATGCGATGTTGAAGGTTTAGCTTCAAATCCATGCGATACACAAGATTTAGCTTCAAATCAGTGCGATGTAGTAGGTTCAGCTTCAAATCCATGCGACACATATGATTTAGCTTCAAATACTTGCGATATAAGTGATATAGCTTCAAGTGCAGGCGAAACAAACGAGTGATCTTCAAATCCAAGCGTAACACATGATTTAGCTTCAAATCAATTCGAAGTAGAAGGCTTGGCTTCAAATCCATGAGAAACAAATGGTTCAGCTTCAAACACTTGTGATATACATGATTTTGCTTCAGCTGCATGCGAAACAAACGATTTAGCTTCACACCCAAGGGAAACACATGATTTAACTTCAAATCAATGCGAAGTAGAAGGCTTAGCAACAAATCCATGGAACACAAATTATTTAGCTTCTTATACTTGCGATACAAGTGATATAGCTTCAAATGCAGGCGAAACAAACGAGTGAGCTTTAAATCCAAGCGTAACACATGATTTAGCTTCAAATCAATGCGAAATAGAAGGCTTAGCATCAAATCCATGCGACACAAATTATTTAGCTTCATATACATGCGATTCAAGCGATATAGCTTCAAATGCAGGTGAAACACACGAGTGAGCTTTAAATCCAAGCGTAACACATGATTTAGCTTCAAATCAATGCGAAATAGAAGGCTTAGCATCAAATCCATGCGACACAAATTATTTAGCTTCATATACATGCGATTCAAGCGATATAGCTTCAAATGCAGGTGAAACACACGAGTGAGCTTTAAATCCAAGCGTAACACTTGATTTATCTTCAAATCAATGGGAAGTAGATTTACCTTCAAATCCATGCGAAACAAATGGTTTAGCTTCAAATACTTGTGATATACATGATTTAGCTTCAACTGCATGCGATACAAACGAGTTAGCTTCAAATCCAAGCGAAACACATGATTTAGCTTCAAATCAATTCGAAGTAGAAGGCTTAGCTTCAAATCCATGAGAAACAAATGGTTCAGCTTTAAACACTTGTGATATACATCATTTAACTTCAACTGCAAGTGAAACAAACGAGTTAGCTACAAATTCAAAGGAATCACATCATTTAATTTCAAATCAATGCGAACTAGAGTGCTTACCTTCAAATCAATGCGAAACAAATCGTTTAGCATCAATACTTGTGATATATATGATTTTGCTTCAGCTGCATGCGAAACAAACGATTCAGCTTCACACCCAAGGGAAACACATGATTTAACTTCAAATCAATGCGAAGTAGAAGGCTTAGCAACAAATCCATGGAACACAAATTATTTAGCTTCTTATACTTGCGATACAAGTGATATAGCTTCAAATGCAGGCGAAACAAATGGTTTAGCTTCAAATACTTGTGATATACATGATTTAGCTCCAACTGCATGCGAAACAATCGAGTTAGCTTCAAATCCAAGCGAAACACATGATTTAGCTTCAAATCAATGCGACACATATGATTTAGCTTCAAATACTTGCGATATAAGTGATATAGCTTTAAAAGCTGTAGGAACAAACGAGGTAGCTTCAATTCCACGCGATACACATGATTCAGCTTCAAACACTTGCGATATAAGTGATGTAGATTCAACTGCAAGCAAAACGAACGAGTTAGCTTCAAATCCATGCGAAACACATGATTCAGCTGCAAATCAATGCGATGTAGAAGGATTAGCTTCAAATCCATGCGAAAGACATGATTCAGCTGCAAATCAATGCGATGTAGAAGTTTTAGCTTCAAATCCATGCGAATCAAATGGTTTAGCTTCAAATACTTGTGATATACGTTATTTAGATTTAACTGCGTGCGCAACGAACGAGTTAGCTTCAAATCCATGCGAAACACATTATTTAGCTTCAAATCAATGCGATGTAGAAGGTTTAGCTTCAAATCCATACGAAACACATGATTTAGCTTCAAATCAATTCGAAGGACAAGGCTTATATTCAAATCCATGGGAAACAAATAATTTAGCTTCAAATCAATGCGATGTAGAAGGTTTAGCTTCAAATCCATGCGATACACATTATTTAGCTGCAAATAGGTGCGAAGTAGAAGGCTTGGGTTCAAATCAATGCGACTCAAATGGTTCATCTTCAAATACTTGTGAAAGACATGATTTAGCTTCAACTGCATGCGAAACACATGATTTAGCTTCAAATCAATGCGATGTAGAAGGTTTAGCTTCAAATCCATACGAAACACATGATTTAGCTTCAAATCAATTCGAAGGACAAGGCTTAGATTCAAATCCATGCGAAACAAATGATTTAGCTTCAAATCAATGCGATGTAGAAGGTTTAGCTTCAAATCCATGCGATGCACATGATTTAGCTTCAAATACTTGCGATATAAGTGATATAGCTTCAAATACAGGCGAAACGAACGAGTTAGCTTCAAATCCATGCGATACACATGATTTAGCTTCAAATCAATGCGATGTAGAAGGTTTAGCTTCAAATGCATGACATACACAAGATTCAGCTTCAAATCAATTCGTAGGACAAGTCTTAGATTCAAATCCATGCGAAACAAATGATTTAGCTTCAAAAGAATGCGAAGTAGAAGGCTTAGCTTCAAATCAATGCGATGTAGAAGGTTTAGCTTCAAATCAATAAGAGGTAGAAGTTTCTGCTTCAAATCAATAGAATATAGAAGGTTTAGCTTCAAATCAATGCGATGTAGAAGGTTTAGCTTCAAATCCATACGAAACACATGATTTAGCTTCAAATCAATTCGAAGGACAAGGCTTAGATTCAAATCCATGCGAAACAAATGATTTAGCTTCAAATGAATGCGAAGTAGAAGGCTTAGCTTCAAATCCATGCAAAACAATTGGTTTAGCTACAAATACTTGTGATATACATTATTTAGCTACAACGGCATGCGAAATAAACGAGATAGCTTCAAATCCATGCTATATACATGATTTAGCTTCAAATCAATGCGATGTAGAAGGTTTAGCTTCAAATCCATGCGATACACAAGATTTAGCTTCAAATCAATGCGATGTAGAAGATTTAGCTTCAAATCAATAAGAGGTAGAAGGTTCTGCTTCAAATCAATAGAATATAGAAGGTTTAGCTTCAAATCAATGCGATGTAGAAGGTTTAGCTTCAAATCCATACGAAACACATGATTTAGCTTCAAATCAAATCGAAGGACAAGGCTTTGATTCAAATCCATCCGAAACAAACGATTTAGCTTCAAATCAATGCGATGTAGAAGGTTTAGCAACAAATCCATGCGATACACATGATTTAGCTTCGAATACTTGCGATATAAGTGATATAGCTTCAAATACAGGCGAAACGAACGAGTTAGCTTCAAATCCATGCGAAAGACATGATTCAGCTGCAAATCATTGCGATGTAGAAGGTTTAGCTTCAAATCCATGCGAACACTTTATTTAGCTGCAAATCAGTGCGAAGTAGAAGGGTCGGGTTCAAATCATTGCGATTCAAATGGTTGTTCTTCAAATACTTGTGAAAGTCATGATTTAGCTTCAACTGCATGCGAAACACATGATTTAGCTTCAAATCAATGCGATGTAGAAGGTTTAGCTTCAAATCCATGCGAATCAAATGGTTTAGCTTCAAATACTTGTGATATACGTTATTTAGATTTAACTGCGTGCGCAACGAACGAGTTAGCTTCTAATCCATGCGAAACACATGATTTAGCTGCAAATCAATGCGACTCAAATGGTTCATCTTCAAATACTTGTGAAAGACATGATTTAGCTTCAAATCAATTCGAAGTACAATGCTTAGATTCAAATCCATGCGAAACAAATGATTTAGCTTCAAATGAATGCGAAGTAGAAGGCTTAGCTTCAAATCCATGCAAAACAAATGGTTTAGCTACCAATACTTGTGATATACATTATTTAGCTACAACTGCATGCGAAACGAACGAGTTAGCTTCAAATCCATGCGATACACAAGATTTAGCTTCAATTCAATGCGATGTAGAAGATTTATCTTCAAATCCAAGCGAAACACATGATTTAGCTTCAAATCAATGCGATGTAGATGGTATAGATTCAAATCAACGCGAAACAAATGATTTAGCTTCAAACACTTGGGATATAATTGATATAGCTTCAAATGCAGACGAATCAAATGAGTTAGCTTCAAAATAGATGCGATACACATGATGTAGCTTCAAATCCATGCGAAGTAGAAGGATTAGCTTCAAATCCATGCGGAACAAACGATTGAGCTTCAAACACTTCGGATATAGCTTCATCTGCATGCGAAACAAACGAGTTAGCTTCAAGTCCATGCGAAACACATGATTTAGCTGCAAATCAATGCGATGTAGAAGGTTTAGCTTCAAATCCATGCGAAACACATGATTTAGCTGCAAATCAACTCGAAGTACAAGGCTTAGATTCAAATCCATGCGACAAAAAATGATTTAGCTTCAGATACTTGCGATATAAGTGATACAGCTTCAAATGCAGGGGAAACAAACGAGTTAGATTCAAATCCATGCAAAACACATGATTAAGCTTCAAATCAATGCGATGTAGAAGGCTTAGCTTCAAATCCATGCGAAACGAATGGTTTAGATTCAAATGCTTGCGAATATAAGTGATATAGCTTCAAATGTAGGCGAAACAATCAAGTAAGCTTCAAATCCATGCGAAACATATGATTTAGCTGCAAATCAATGTGATGTAGAAGGTTTAGCTTCAAATACATGCGATACACTAGATTTAGATTCAAATCAATGTGATGTAGAAGGTTCAGCTTCAAATCCATGCGACACATATGATTTAGCTTCAAATACTTGCGATATAAGTGATATAGCTTCAAAAGCTGGAGGAACAAACGGGGAAGCTTCAATTCCATGTGAAACAAATGATTTAACTTCAAATCAATGCGAAGTAGAAGGCTTAGCTTCAGATCCATGCGATACACAAGATTTAGCTTCAAATCAATGCGATGTAGAAGGTTCAGCTTCAAATCCATGCGACACATATGATTTAGCTTCAAATACTTGCGATATAAGTGATATAGCTTCAAAAGCTGGAGAAACAAACGAGGAAGCTTCAATTTCATGCGAAACAAATGATTTAACTTCAAATCAATGCGAAGTAGTAGGCTTAGCTTCAGATCCATGCGAAACAAATGGATTAGCTACAAATACTTGTGATATACATTATTTAGCTACAACTGCATGCGGAACAAACGAGTTTGCTACCAATCCATGCGATACACATGATTTAGCTTCAAATCAATGCGATGTAGTAGGTTTAGCTTCAAATCCACGCGAAACAAATTACTTAGCTTCAAACACTTGGGGTATAAGTGATATAGCTTCAAATGCAGACTAATCAAACGAGTTAGCTTCAAAATCCACGCGATATACATGATTTAGCTTCAAATACTTACGATATAAGTGATGTAGGTTCAACTGCATGCGAAACTAACGAGTTAGCTTCAAATCCATGCGATACACATGATTTAGCTTCAAATCAAGGCGATGTGGAAGGTTTAGCTTCAAATCCATGCGATACACATGATTTCGCTTCAAATCAATGCGCTGTAGCAGGTTCAGCTTCAAATCCATGCGACACATATGATTTAGCTTCAAATACTTGCGATATAAGTGATATAGCTGCAAAAGCTGTAGGAACAAACGAGGTAGCTTCAAATCCATGCGAAACACATGATTCAGCTGCAAATCAATGCGATGTAGAAGGTTTAGCTTCAAATCCAGGCGAAACAAATGGTTTAGCTACAAATACTTGTGATATACATTATTTAGCTACAACTGCTTGCGAAACTAACGAGTTAGCTTCAAATCTATGCGAAACACACGATTTATCTTCAAATCAATGCGATGTAGAAGGTTTAGCTTCAAATCAATAAGAGGTAGAAGGTTTAGCTTCAAATCAATAGAATATAGAAGTTTTAGCTTCAAATCAATGCGATGTAGAAGGTTTAGCTTCAAATCCATACGAAACACATGATTTAGCTTCAAATCAATTCGAAGGGCAAGGCTTAGATTCAAATCCATGCGAAACAAATGATTTAGCTTCAGATGAATGCGAAGTAGAAGGCTCAGCTTCAAATCCATGCGGCACATATGATTTAGCTTTAAATACTTGCGATATAAGTGACATAGTTTCAAATGGAGGCGAAACGAACGAGTTAGCTTCAAATCCATGCGAAACACATGATTTTGCTGCAAATCAATGTGATGTAGAAGGTTTAGCTTCAAATCCATGCGAAACACATGATTTAGCTTCAAAACAATGTGATGTAGAAGGTTTAGCTTCAAATCCATGCGATACACAAGATTTAGCTTCAAATCAATGCGATGTAGAAGGTTCAGCTTCAAATCCATGCGACACATATGATTTAGCTTTAAATACTTGCGATATAAGTGATATAGCTTCAAAAGATGGAGGAACAAACGAGGAGGCTTCAATTCCATGCGAAACAAATGGTTTAGCTACAAATACTTGTGATATAGATTATTTAGCTACAACTGCATGCGAAACTAACGAGTTAGCTTCAAATCCATGCGATACACATGATTTAGCTTCAAATCAATGCGATGTGGAAGGTTTAGCTTCAAATCCATGCGATACACAAGATTTAGCTTCAAATCAATGCGATGTATTAGGTTCAGCTTCAAATCCATGCGACACATATGATTTAGCTTTAAATACTTGCGATATAAGTGACATAGTTTCAAATGGAGTCGAAACGAACGAGTTAGCTTCAAATCCATGCGAAACAAATGATTTAGCTTCAAATCAATACGAAGCAGAAGGCGTAGCTTCAAATCCATGCGAAACAAATGGTTTAGCTACAAATACTTGTGATATAGATTATTTAGCAACAACTGCATGCGAAACTAACGAGTTAGCTTCAAATCCATGCGAAACACACGATTTATTTTCAAATAAATGCGATGTAGAAGGTTTAGCTTCAAATCCATGCGATACACAAGATTTAGCTTCAAATCAATGCGATGTATTAGGTTCAGCTTCAAATCCATGCGACACATATGATTTAGCTTTAAATACTTGCGATATAAGTGACATAGTTTCAAATGGAGGCGAAACGAACGAGTTAGCTTCAAATCCATGCGAAACAAATGATTTAGCTTCAAATCAATGCGAAGTAGAAGGCGTAGCTTCAAATCCATGCGAAACAAATGGTTTAGCTACAAATACTTGTGATATAGATTATTTAGCAACAACTGCATGCGAAACTAACGAGTTAGCTTCAAATCCATGCGAAACACACGATTTATTTTCAAATAAATGCGATGTAGAAGGTTTAGCTTCAAATCCATGCGATACACAAGATTTAGCTTCAAATCAATGCGATGTATTAGGTTCAGCTTCAAATCCATGCGACACATATGATTTAGCTTTAAATACTTGCGATATAAGTGACATAGTTTCAAATGGAGGCGAAACGAACGAGTTAGCTTCAAATCCATGCGAAACACAAGATTTAGCTTCAAATCAATGCGATGTAGAAAGTTCAGCTTCAAACCCATGCGACACATATGATTTAGCTTCAAATACTTGCGATATAAGTGATATAGCTTCAAAAGCTGGAGGAACAAACGAGGAGGCTTCAATTCCATGCGAAACAAATGATTTAGCTTCAAATCAATGCGAAGTAGAAGGCGTAGCTTCAAATCCATGCGAAACAAATGGTTTAGCTACAAATACTTGTGATATAGATTATTTAGCTACAACTGCATGCGAAACGAACGAGTTAGCTTCAAATCCATGCGAAACACATGATTTAGCTGCAAATCAATGTGATGTAGAAGGTTTAGCTTCAAATCCATGCGATACACAAGATTTAGCTTCAAATCAATGCGATGTAGAAAGTTCAGCTTCAAACCCATGCGACACATATGATTTAGCTTCAAATACTTGCGACATAAGTGATACAGCTTCAAAAGCTGTAGGAACATACGAGGTAGCTTCAATTCCATGCGAGACACATGATTTAGCTTCAAATCAATGCGATGTAGAAGGTTTAGCTTCAAATCCAAACGAAACACATGTTTTAGCTTCAAATCAATTCGATGGACAAGGCTTAGATTCAAATCCATGCGAAACAAATGCTTTAGCTTCAAATCAATGCGAAGTAGAAGGCGTAGCTTCAAATCCATGCGAAACAAATGGTTTAGCTACAAATACTTGTGATATACATTATTTAGCTACAACTGCATGCGAAACTAACGAGTTAGCTTCAAATCCATGCGATACACATGATTTAGCTTCAAATCAATGCGATGTGGAAGGTATAGCTTAAAATCCATGCGATACACAAGATTTAGCTTCAAATCAATGCGATGTAGTAGGTTCAGCTTCAAATCCATGCGACACATATGATTTAGCTTCAAATACTTGCGATATAAGTGATATAGCTTCAAAAGCTGTAGGAACAAACGAGGTAGCTTCAAATCCATGCGAAACACATGATTCAGCTGCAAATCAATGCGATGTAGAAGGTTTAGCTTCAAATCCATGCGAAACACATGATTTAGCTGCAAATCAATGCGATGTAGATGGTATAGCTTCAAATCAACGCGAAACAAATGATTTAGCTTCAAACACTTGGGATATAATTGATATAGCTTCAAATGCAGACGAATCAAATGAGTTAGCTTCAAAATCCACGCGATACACATGATGTAGCTTCAAATCCGTGCGAACTAGAAGGATTAGCTTCAAATCCATGCGGAACAAACGATTGAGCTTCAAACACTTCGGATATAGCTTCATCTGCATGCGAAACAAACGAGTTAGCTTCAAGTCCATGCGAAACACATGATTTAGCTGCAAATCAATGCGATGTAGAAGGTTTAGCTTCAAATCCATGCGAAACACATGATTTAGCTGCAAATCAACTCGAAGTACAAGGCTCAGATTCAAATCCATGCGACACAAATGATTTAGCTTCAGATACTTGTGATATAAGTGATACAGCTTCAAATGCAGGGGAAACAAACGAGTTAGATTCAAATCCATGCAAAACACATGATTAAGCTTCAAATCAATGCGATGTAGAAGGCTTAGCTTCAAATCCATGCGAAACACATGATTTAGCTTCAAATCAACTCGAAGTACAAGGCTCAGATTCAAATCCATGCGAAACACATGATTTAGCTGCAAATCAATGCGATGTAGAAGGTTTAGCTTCAAATCCATGCCAAACACATGATTTAGAATCAAATCCATGGGATGTAGAAGGTTTGGCTTCAAATCCATGCGAAACACATTATTTATCTGCAAATCAGTGCGAAGTAGAAGGCTCGGGTTCAAATCAATGCGATTCAAATGGTTCATCTTCAAATACTTGTGAAAGACATGATTTAGCTTCAACTGCAAGCGAAACTCATGATTTAGCTTCAAAGCAATGCGATGTAGAAGGTTTAGCTTCAAATCCATGCGAAACACACGATTTAGCTTCAAATCAATGCGATGTAGAAGGTTTAGCTTCAAATCCATGCGATACACAAGATTTAGCTTCAAATCAATGCGATGTAGTAGGTTCAGCTTCAAATCCATGCGACACATATGATTTAGCTTCAAGTACTTGTGATATAAGTGATATAGCTTCAAAAGCTGGAGGAACAAACGAGGTGGCTTCAATTCCATGCGAAACAAATGATTTAGCTTCAAATCAATGCGAAGTAGAAGGCGTATCTTCAAAAACTTGCGATATTCGTGACATAGTTTCAAATGGAGGCGAAACGAACGAGTTAGCTTCAAATCCATGCGAGACAAATGATTTAGCTTCTAATCAATGCGATGTAGAAGGTTTAGCTTCAAATCCACGCGAAACAAATGATTTAGCTTCAAACACTTGGGGTATAAGTGATATAGCTTCAAATGCAGACTAATCAAACGAGTTAGCTTAAAAATCCACGCGATACACATGATTTATCTTCAAACACTTGCGATATAAGTGATGTAGATTCAACTGCAGGCAAAACGAACGAGTTAGCTTCAAATCCATGCGAAACACATGATATAGCTGCTAATCAATGTGATGTGGAAGGTTTAGCTTCAAATCCATGCGATACACAAGATTTAGCTTCCAATCAATGCGATGTAGAAGGTTCAGCTTCAAATCCATGCGACACATATGATTTAGCTTCAAATACTTGCGATATAAGTGATATAGCTTCAAAAGTTGGAGGAACAAACGATGTGGCTTCAATTCCATGCGAAACAAATGATTTAGCTTCAAATCAATGCGAAGTAGAAGGCGTAGCTTCAAGTCCATGCGAAAGAAATGGCTTAGCTACAAATACTTGTGATATACATTATTTAGCTACAACTGCATGCGAAACTAACGAGTTAGCTTCAAATCCATGCGAAACACACGATTTATTTTCAAATCAATGCGATGTAGAAGGTTTGCTTCAAATCTATAAGAGGTAGATGGTTTAGCTTCAAATCAATGGAATATAGAAGGTTTAGCTTCAAATCAATGCGATGTAGAAGGTTTAGCTTCAAATCCATGCGATACACAAGATTTAGCTTCAAATCAATGCGATGTATTAGGTTCAGCTTCAAATCCATGCGACACATATGATTTAGCTTCAAATACTTGCGATATAAGTGATATAGCTTCAAAAGCTGTAGGAACAAACGAGGTAGCTTCAATTCCATGCGAGACACATGATTTAGCTTCAAATCAATGCGATGTAGAAGGTTTAGCTTCATATCCAAGTGTAACACATGATTTAGCTTCAAATATTTGCGATACAAGTGATATAGCTTCGAATACAGGCGAAACGAACGAGTTAGCTTCAAATCCATGCGAAACACATGAATCAGCTGCAAATCAATGCAATGTAGAAGGTTTAGCTTCAAATCCATGCGAAACACACGATTTATCTTCAAATCAATGCGATGTAGAAGGTTTGCTTAAAATCTATAACAGGTAGATGGTTTAGCTTCAAATCAATGGAATATAGAAGGTTTAGCTTCAAATAAATGCGATGTAGAAGGTTTAGCTTCAAATCCATGCGATACACAAGATTTAGCTTCAAATCAATGCGATGTATTAGGTTCAGCTTCAAATCCATGCGACACATATGATTTAGCTTCAAATACTTGCGATATAAGTGATATAGCTTCAAAAGCTGTAGGA
Source organism: Megalopta genalis (assembly GCF_051020955.1). Lineage (NCBI taxonomy): Eukaryota > Metazoa > Arthropoda > Insecta > Hymenoptera > Halictidae > Megalopta > Megalopta genalis. The sequence continues at coordinate 144,451 of NW_027476735.1, forward strand.
ACAAACGAGGTAGCTTCAATTCCATGCGAGACACATGATTTAGCTTCAAATCAATGCGATGTAGAAGGTTTAGCTTCATATCCAAGTGTAACACATGATTTAGCTTCAAATATTTGCGATATAAGTGATATAGCTCCGAATACAGGCGAAGCGAACGAGTTAGCTTCAAATCCATGCGAAACACATGAATCAGCTGCAAATCAATGCAATGTAGAATGTTTAGCTTCAAATCCATGCGAAACACATGATTTAGCTGCAAACCAATGCGATGTAGAAGGTTTAGCTTCAAATCCATACGAAACACATGATTTAGCTTCAAATCAATTCGAAGGGCAAGGCTTAGATTCAAATCCATGCGAAACAAATGATTTAGCTTCAGATGAATGCGAAGTAGAAGGCTCAGCTTCAAATCCATGCGGCACATATGATTTAGCTTTAAATACTTGCGATATAAGTGATATAGCTTCAAAAGCTGGAGGAACAAACGAGGAGGCTTCAATTCCATGCGAAACAAATGATTTAGCTTCAAATCAATGCGAAGTAGAAGGCGTAGCTTCAAATCCATGCGAAACAAATGGTTTAGCTACAAATACTTGTGATATAGATTATTTAGCTACAACTGCATGCGAAACTAACGAGTTAGCTTCAAATCCATGCGATACACATGATTTAGCTTCAAATGAATGCGATGTGAAAGGTTTAGCTTCAAATCCATGCGATACACAAGATTTAGCTTCAAATCAATGCGATGTAGTAGGTTCAGCTTCAAATCCATGCGACACATATGATTTAGCTTCAAATACTTGCGATATAAGTGATATAGCTTCAAAAGCTGTAGGAACAAACGAGGTAGCTTCAATTCCATGCGAGACACATGATTTAGCTTCAAATCAATGCGATGTAGAAGGTTTAGCTTCAAATCCAAACGAAACACATGTTTTAGATTCAAACCAATTCGAAGGACAAGGCTTAGATTCAAATCCATGCGAAACAAATGCTTTAGCTTCAAATCAATGCGAAGTAGAAGGCGTAGCTTCAAATCCATGCGAAACAAATGGTTTAGCCACAAATACTTGTGATATACATTATTTAGCTACAACTGCTTGCGAAACTAACGAGTTAGCTTCAAATCTATGCGAAACACACGGTTTATCTTCAAATCAATGCGATGTAGAAGGTTTAGCTTCAAATCCATAAGAGGTAGAAGGTTTAGCTTCAAATCAATAGAATATAGAAGGTTTAGCTTCAAATCAATGCGATGTAGAAGGTTTAGCTTCAAATCCATACGAAACACATGATTTAGCTTCAAATCAATTCGAAGGACAAGGCGTAGATTCAAATCCTTGCGAAGCAAATGATTTAGCTTCAGATGAATGCGAAGTAGAAGGCTCAGCTTCAAATCCATGCGGCACATATGATCTAGCTTTAAATACTTGCGATATAAGTGACATAGTTTCAAATGGAGGCGAAACGAACGAGTTAGCTTCAAATCCATGCGAAACACATGATTTATCTTCAAATCAAAGCGATGTAGAAGGTTTAGCTTCAAATCCATGCGATGCACATGATTTAGCTTCAAATGAATGCGATGTAGTAGGTTCAGCTTCAAATCCATGCGACACATATGATTTAGCTTCAAATACTTGCGATATAAGTGATATAGCTTCAAAAGCTGTAGGAACAAACGAGGTAGCTTCAAATCCATGCGAAACACATGATTCAGCTGCAAATCAATGCGATGTAGAAGGTTTAGCTACAAATCCATGCGAGACACATTATTTAGCTGCAAATCAGTGCGAAGTAGAAGGCTCGGGTTCAAATCAATGCGATTCAAATGGTTCATATTCAAATACTTGTGAAAGACATGATTTAGCTTCAACTGCATGCGAAACACATGATTTAGCTTCAAATCAATGCGATGTAGAAGGTTTTGCTTCAAATCCACGCGAAACAAATGATTTAGCTTCAAACACTTGGGGTATAAGTGATATAGCTTCAAATGCAGACTAATCAAACGAGTTAGCATAAAAATCCACGCGTTACACATGATTTATCTTCAAACACTTGCGATATAAGTGATGTAGATTCAACTGCAGGCAAAACGAACGAGTTAGCTTCAAATCCATGCGAAACACATGATATAGCTGCTAATCAATGTGATGTAGAAGGTTTAGCTTCAAATCCATGCGATACACAAGATTTAGCTTCAAATCAATGCGATGTATTAGGTTCAGCTTCAAATCCATGCGACACATATGATTTAGCTTTAAATACTTGCGATATAAGTGACATAGTTTCAAATGGAGGCGAAACGAACGAGTTAGCTTCAAATCCATGCGAAACACATGATTTAGCTGCAAATCAATGTGATGTAGAAGGTTTAGCTTCAAATCCATGCGATACACAAGATTTAGCTTCAAATCAATGCGATGTAGAAGGTTCAGCTTCAAACCCATGCGACACATATGATTTAGCTTCAAATACTTGCGATATAAGTGATATAGCTTCAAAAGCTGGAGGAACAAACGAGGTAGCTTCAAATCCATGCGAAACACATGATTCAGCTGCAAATCAATGCGATGTAGAAGGTTTAGCTACAAATCCATGCGAGACACATTATTTAGCTGCAAATCAGTGCGAAGTAGAAGGCTCGGGTTCAAATCAATGCGATTCAAATGGTTCATATTCAAATACTTGTGAAAGACATGATTTAGCTTCAACTGCATGCGAAACACATGATTTAGCTTCAAATCAATGCGATGTAGAAGGTTTTGCTTCAAATCCACGCGAAACAAATGATTTAGCTTCAAACACTTGGGGTATACGTGATATAGCTTCAAATGCAGACTAATCAAACGAGTTAGCTTAAAAATCAACGCGATACACATGATTTATCTTCAAACACTTGCGATATAAGTGATGTAGATTCAACTGCAGGCAAAACGAACGAGTTGGCTTCAAATCCATGCGAAACACATGATATAGCTGCTAATCAATGTGATGTAGAAGGTTTAGCTTCAAATCCATGCGATACACAAGATTTAGCTTCAAATCAATGCGATGTAGAAGGTTCAGCTTCAAATCCATGCGACACATATGATTTAGCTTCAAATACTTGTGATATAAGTGATATAGCTTCAAAAGCTGGAGGAACAAACGAGGTAGCTTCAAATCCATGCGAAACACATGATCCAGCTGCAAATCGATGCGATGTAGAAGGTTTAGCTTCAAATCCATGCGATACACATGATTTAGATTCAAATCAATGCGATGTGGAAGGTTTAGCTTCAAATCCATGCGATACACAAGATTTAGCTTCAAATCAATGCGATGTAGTAGGTTCAGCTACAAATCCATGCGAAACACATGATTTAGCTGCAAATCAATGCGATGTAGAAGGTTTAGCTTCAAATCCATACGAAACACATGATTTAGCTTCAAATCAATTCGAAGGGCAAGGCTTAGATTCAAATCCATGCGAAACAAATGATTTAGCTTCAGATGAATGCGAAGTAGAAGGCTCAGCTTCAAATCCATGCGAAACAAATGGTTTAGCTACAAATACTTGTGATATAGATTATTTAGCTACAACTGCATGCGAAACTAACGAGTTAGCTTCAAATCCATGCGATACACATGATTTAGCTTCAAATCAATGCGATGTGGAAGGTTTAGCTTCAAATCCATGCGATACACAAGATTTAGCTTCAAATCAATGCGATGTATTAGGTTCAGCTTCAAATCCATGCGACACATATGATTTAGCTTTAAATACTTGCGATATAAGTGACATAGTTTCAAATGGAGGCGAAACGAACGAGTTAGCTTCAAATCCATGCGAAACACATGATTTAGCTGCAAATCAATGTGATGTAGACGGTTTAGCTTCAAATCCATGCGATACACAAGATTTAGCTTCAAATCAATGCGATGTAGAAGGTTCAGCTTCAAACCCATGCGA
>NW_027476736.1:0-5000 GCF_051020955.1 Megalopta genalis
AATTTTTCTAATTTTTTTCAATGACATATTCCTGCTAAAATAACTTTTTTACATAGGGATTAAGCATTTAGAACGATACATTGTTTAAAATAAGGGCACTTTACTCTTGACATTTTACGGTTTTTTCAATTTCTGAAAAATCCTATCATTAGATTTTTTTAAAAATACGATATTCTTGCTTAACTAACGTTTCTACATAGGGATTAAGCATTTAGAACGAAATCTAATGTCAGAAAATGGCACTTTACTCTTGACATTTTTCGGTTTTTTCAATTTTCTGGAAAATCCTATCATTAGATTTTTTTAAAAATACGATATTCTTGCTTAACTAACGTTTTTACATAGGGATTAAGCATTTAGAACGAAATCTAATGTAGGAAAATGGTACTTTACTCTTGATCGGTACGTTGGGACTTAGAAAATATTCGCCGTACGCGGCGCGTCTCGGCGCTTCGAACAGCTCCGGTGTCCCCATTATTTTCGATTTACGGCTAAAATAAATTTTTCTAATTTTTTTCAATTACATATTCTTGCTTAGATAACTTTTTTACATAGGGATTAAGCATTTAGAACGACATATTGTTTAAAATAATGGTACTTTACTCTTGTGATTTTTCGGTTTTTTTTGATTATTTTGAAAAATAAATTTTTGTAATTTTTTTAAATACGATATTCGTGATCAGTGAACGATTTCACATATGGATTAAGCATTTAGAATCGTGCGGAAGCGTTATTAAAAAAGTTTACTCGATGCGATGGGACTTTGAAAAGTTTGTGAAAATTTTCATATTGGGAAAAAATGTGTAATTTTTTGTCTAGTTTACGGTAATGTAATTTATTTTAATGTTTACTATAAATTTTTTTTCGTTCGTTCACGCGCTATGTTACAACAGCACGGCCGGGCGGTCTGTTGCCGCGGCGGTTTACACTCATAAGCGCGCGTGCTATTCGGCCGGCGGCGCCGGCGTCCTTGCCGGCCGTTCGGTATCTATAAGAGATACACGGTCCGTGCGAGGCGGACGGAGCAGAGCGGGTTTTGGGCCAATTCTACGATCTCGGTCGAGAAGCTGTCTCAGAGCTCCTTCGGGCTTCGGTCCTGACTGTTTCGTGCCGTTTACGTTACGGACTTTTCTCCACACAGCGTGGCCACGGGTCGGTGTCTTTGACCGAATGGCCCATATGTGGCAAGCCCTACGGGGTTGGTTACCCGTATGCACTTTGTATGTATACTCGTACTCACTGAGCAATCGACTCTTCTGTCCGAGCGATGGAAAAATTTTTTAAAATGCATCTGTAAGATTTGGAAGCAAATCGTACCAATTGAAAACTGTGGCTAAAATGAATAGCCCAGTGGAGAGAGAAAACTATCAAAAAACTGATTTTTTAAATCAAGAGGTGTCAGAAATCGAAATGCCTAGCGCGAGCGGAAGAACACGCTTTCTCGCCAGTCCAGCATGTGTCCTGTCCGTTCTTCCTCGGCTTGCCGATTTTGCCCAGATCAGAGGTTTCGTGCTTCCGGCGGTCAGAAGATCAGCGTGAGCGTACGCGCTTCCACGACTATGGCATCACCCATGTACTTTTTCCTTTGAATATATTTGAGTACATAAAAAATATTAAAACATATAGAGAGAACTGTGTCTTGGATCTTAAAAATTTGTCAATAGCGATGATATATTATTACTTAATTTGAAGTATTTGTACGTTTTAGCTGGGACGTACATTTATCTTACAAGATGTTAATAGCGAGACTCTTGAAGATAAAATTATCTTGTGATTTTATGAAGGCAAAGATAGAAACGTACGAAGCTGGCGTACGTAGAAAAATGTGATTTTATGATAGAACAAAAATATAATACGTACGTTTTTGGGCGTACGGTAAAATATCTGTATGGTAGAAAAATGAAAGAAATTGAGCGTTAAAGAAGATATGTTACAAGCGCGGAATGTGGCAAAACTTGTACATATTTGAAAGAGAAAAGTGGTGTGTCGACCTGACATATATATATGAAACAGGCGACGATGGAAAAGGATTTAAATTTTGTCCATTTTATATATACATATTGTATAGTTCCCTGGTTGATCCTGCCAGTAGTCATATGCTTGTCTCAAAGATTAAGCCATGCATGTCTCAGTACATGCCGTATTAAGGTGAAACCGCGAATGGCTCATTAAATCAGTTATGGTTTCTTAGATCGTACTAAAATTTACTTGGATAACTGTGGTAATTCTAGAGCTAATACATGCAAAACAGAGTTCCGACCAGAGATGGTAGGAACGCTTTTATTAGATCAAAACCAATCGGTGGCGGGTGTTTACACTCGTCCATCGTTTGCTTTGGTGACTCTGAATAACTTTGTGCTGATCGCATGGTCTTATAGCACCGGCGACGCATCTTTCAAATGTCTGCCTTATCAACTGTCGATGGTAGGTTCTGCGCCTACCATGGTTGTAACGGGTAACGGGGAATCAGGGTTCGATTCCGGAGAGGGAGCCTGAGAAACGGCTACCACATCCAAGGAAGGCAGCAGGCGCGCAAATTACCCACTCCCGGCACGGGGAGGTAGTGACGAAAAATAACGATACGGGACTCATCCGAGGCCCCGTAATCGGAATGAGTACACTTTAAATCCTTTAACGAGGATCCATTGGAGGGCAAGTCTGGTGCCAGCAGCCGCGGTAATTCCAGCTCCAATAGCGTATATTAAAGTTGTTGCGGTTAAAAAGCTCGTAGTTGAATCTGTGTGTCACAGTGTCGGTTCATCGCTCGCGGTGTTTAACTGGCATTATGTGGTACGTCCTACCGGTGGGCTTTGCTCTTCACGGGGCGGTCCAACTAATATCCCATCGCGGTGCTCTTCACTGAGTGTCGAGGTGGGCCGGTACGTTTACTTTGAACAAATTAGAGTGCTCAAAGCAGGCTACCTTCGCCTGAATACTGTGTGCATGGAATAATGGAATAGGACCTCGGTTCTATTTTGTTGGTTTTCGGAACCCCGAGGTAATGATTAATAGGGACAGATGGGGGCATTCGTATTGCGACGTTAGAGGTGAAATTCTTGGATCGTCGCAAGACGGACAGAAGCGAAAGCATTTGCCAAAAATGTTTTCATTAATCAAGAACGAAAGTTAGAGGTTCGAAGGCGATCAGATACCGCCCTAGTTCTAACCATAAACGATGCCAGCTAGCGATCCGCCGAAGTTCCTACGATGACTCGGCGGGCAGCTTCCGGGAAACCAAAGCTTTTGGGTTCCGGGGGAAGTATGGTTGCAAAGCTGAAACTTAAAGGAATTGACGGAAGGGCACCACCAGGAGTGGAGCCTGCGGCTTAATTTGACTCAACACGGGAAACCTCACCAGGCCCGGACACCGGAAGGATTGACAGATTGATAGCTCTTTCTTGATTCGGTGGGTGGTGGTGCATGGCCGTTCTTAGTTGGTGGAGCGATTTGTCTGGTTAATTCCGATAACGAACGAGACTCTAGCCTGCTAAATAGACGTAATTATGGTATCTCGAAGGCTCTCGGCTTCTGCCGGTGGGGTTTTTACTACCAACGTACAAACAAATCTTCTTAGAGGGACAGGCGGCTTCTAGCCGCACGAGATTGAGCAATAACAGGTCTGTGATGCCCTTAGATGTTCTGGGCCGCACGCGCGCTACACTGAAGGAATCAGCGTGTGTTCCCTGGCCGAAAGGCCCGGGTAACCCGCTGAACCTCCTTCGTGCTAGGGATTGGGGCTTGCAATTATTCCCCATGAACGAGGAATTCCCAGTAAGCGCGAGTCATAAGCTCGCGTTGATTACGTCCCTGCCCTTTGTACACACCGCCCGTCGCTACTACCGATTGAATGATTTAGTGAGGTCTTCGGACTGGTGCGCGGCAATGTTTCGGCATTGCCGATGATGCCGGGAAGATGACCAAACTTGATTATTTAGAGGAAGTAAAAGTCGTAACAAGGTTTCCGTAGGTGAACCTGCGGAAGGATCATTACAATGTTCCAATATATCTCAAAGAGAGAGGAGAGGAGGAGAGAAAATGAATTCGATTAGTTTGTGGATAAGAATTCATATAAAAAAAAAAGATATTGTTGAGCCCGCCAGATCATTCGTGCGTGATTTACACGGCCAGACGTGTGTACTACACGTATTAGGCCTTTGATCTGCGTTGCGTAGGCCACAACAAATCTTTCAAAGAGAGAGAGATATATGTGTTGTTGGGGTTTGTGATTATGAAGGTGCCCCAACGCACAAAAATATATAAAAATGTACAAAGTTGGGATGTGGTGTGGTGGAGAAGAGTTGGGCCCGACCAGATCATTCGTGCGTGATTTACACGGCAGACGTGTGTACTACACGTATTAGGCCTTTGATCTGCGTTGCGTAGGCCATCTTCCTTCCAAGACACACACGTGTTGGGGTTTGTGTGATTTTATGATAGTGCCCCAACACGGAAAAATAAGCGTACGAGAAGAGTTGGGCCCGACCAGATCATTCGTGCGTGATTTATACACGGCCAGACGCGTATTATATTACACGTATTAGGCCTTTGATCTGCGTTGCGTAGGCCATCTTCTCGATAGAGAGAAAGCCAATGTATTCTTTTTTCTTTCTTTACACACACACACACAGTTGTAGTAGGACAGGGAGGGATGCGAGCGTGCTAATCACGCTTCCTCAAGTCTTCGCTGTGGTGTGTAAAAAAAAAAGAAAAAAAGGAATCGTTGGGAAAGTCCAAAGGACGAAAATATCGGGCAGTCTGAAGATAACTTAATGCTCGTTTACATTGGTATCAAGAGAGACCGGCTTGTGTAGCTCGTTTCAATGCTGTGTCGTTGTCATTGACACCCTACTCTGTTGCGCGCTAGTGGCAGCATGAGCGTGGGACGTATATATATATATGACACCCAGCTAGAGCCGGCCGTGAGTCCGTCCGGTGTAAATAACGACGAAAGGAGAGAGAAACTTTTCGAATCCAGTATCGGGTTGATAATTGTCCAGTTT